>NW_027621335.1:0-7500 GCF_964198595.1 Lampetra fluviatilis | reverse complement strand
GCTACCGTCATCAGGGTGGCTACCGTCATCAGGGTGGCTACCGTCATCAGGGTGGCTACCTCGGGATGGAGTGGAGTGTGGCCCAGGGGACAGGAGGAGGTGGAGGTGGTGGGGGGGGGGGGTCTTCAGGGAGGATGCTGATTGGCTCTGCCGGCCTCAGCCCGCAGCCAATGGGCGGTCGAGCCAGGGGCGTGGCCCTGGAGCCGGACGGTATCTTCGGGAAAGTTCCACGGGGTGCGGGCTGATGATTGGCTGCGTGGTGTCACGTGGGCCAGGTGTTCTAACGAAGGGGGAAGCCACGTGGCTAGGCGCCACGTGGCTAGGCGCCACGTGGCTAGGCGCCACGTGGCTAGGCGCCACGTGGCTAGGCGCCACGTGGCTAGGCGCCACGTGGCTAGGCGCCACGTGGCTAGGCGCCACGTGGCTAGGCGCCACGTGGCTAGGCGCCACGTGGCTAGGCGCCACGTGGCTAGGCGCCACGTGGCTAGGCGCCACGTGGCTAGGCGCCACGTGGCTAGGCGCCACGTGGCTAGGCGCCACGTGGCTAGGCGCCACGTGGCTAGGCGCCACGTGGCAGTCTGTCTCTCTCTCGCTCTCTCACGATGTCAGCCAGCGGCTTGAGAGAGCGGAGAGGGAGCCGGGTGTACGAAGGCTGTGGAAGGCTGCGGAAGGCTGCGGAAGGCTGCGCAAGGCTGCGCAAGGCTGCGCAAGGCTGCGCAAGGCTGCGCAAGGCTGCGCAAGGCTGCGCAAGGCTGCGGAAGGCTGCGGAAGGCTGCGGAAAGCAAATAAACAACTCTGAAGTGACGACGTCGTCTGAACAGAGTTTATTACGCTGAGACAGGAGGCCGCTCGCTCGCCTGCTCGATGTGGCGGGGAAGTCTGTTGCCGTGAAGGTGGAGTGGCTGGAGGTGGAGTGGCTGGGAGTGGAGTGGCTGGAGGTGGAGCGGCTGGAGGTGGAGTGGCTGAAGGTGGAGTGGCTGGAGGTGGAGTGGCTGGGAGTGGAGTGGCTGGAGGTGGAGCGGCTGGAGGTGGAGTGGCTGGAGGTGGAGCGGCTGGAGGTGGAGTGGCTGAAGGTGGAGTGGCTGGAGGTGGAGTGGCTGAAGGTGGAGTGGCTGGAGGTGGAGTGGCTGAAGGTGGAGTGGCTGGAGGTGGAGCGGCTGGAGGTGGAGTGGCTGGAGGTGGAGCGGCTGGAGGTTGAGTGGCTGGAGGTGGAGTGGCTGGAGGTGGAGTGGCTGAAGGTGGAGTGGCTGGAGGTGGAGTGGCTGGAGGTGGAGTGGCTGGAGGTGGAGTGGCTGAAGGTGGAGTGGCTGCAGGTGGAGTGGCTGGAGGTGGAGTGGCTGCAGGTGGAGTGGCTGGAGGTGGAGTGGCTGAAGGTGGAGTGGCTGCAGGTGGAGTGGCTGGAGGTGGAGTGGCTGAAGGTGGAGCGGCTGGAGGTGGAGTGGCTGGAGGTGGAGTGGCTGAAGGTGGAGTGGCTGGAGGTGGAGTGGCTGAAGGTGGAGTGGCTAGAGGTGGAGTGGCTGAAGGTGGAGTGGCTGGAGGTGGAGCGGCTGGAGGTGGAGTGGCTGGAGGTGGAATGGCTGGGGGTGGAGTGGCTGGAGGTGGAGTGGCTGGGAGTGGAGTGGCTGGAGGTGGAGTGGCTAGAGGTGGAGTGGCTGAAGGTGGAGTGGCTGGGGGTGGAGTGGCTGGAGGTGGAGCGGCTGGAGGTGGAGTGGCTGGAGGTGGAGTGGCTGGAGGTGGAGTGGCTGGGAGTGGAGTGGCTGGAGGTGGAGTGGCTGGAGGTGGAGTGGCTGGGGGTGGAGTGGCTGGGGGTGGAGTGGCTGGAGGTGGAGTGGCTGGAGGTGGAGTGGCTGGAGGTGGAGTGGCTGGGAGTGGAGTGGCTGGAGGTGGAGTGGCTGGAGGTGGAGTGGCTGGGGGTGGAGTGGCTGGGGGTGGAGTGGCTGGGGGTGGAGTGGCTGGAGGTGGAGTGGCTGGAGGTGGAGTGGCTGGAGGTGGAGTGGCTGGGAGTGGAGTGGCTGGAGGTGGAGTGGCTGGAGGTGGAGTGGCTGGAGGTGGAGTGGCTGGGAGTGGAGTGGCTGGGGGTGGAGTGGCTGGAGGTGGAGTGGCTGGAGCTGGAGTGGCTGGGGGTGGAGTGGCTGGGGGTGGAGTGGCTGGAGGTGGAGTGGCTGGAGGTGGAGTGGCTGGAGGTGGAGTGGCTGGAGGTGGAGTGGCTGGGGGTGGAGTGGCTGGAGGTGGAGTGGCTGCAGGTGGAGTGGCTGCAGGTGGAGTGGCTGGGGGTGGAGTGGCTGAAGGTGGAGTGGCTGGAGGTGGAGTGGCTGAAGGTGGAGCAGCTGGAGGTGGAGATGTGGAGGTGGAGCGGCTGAAGGTGGAGTGCCCCCCCCCCTCGCTCCTGGCCACGCCCCCCTCGCTCCTGGGCACGCCCCCCTCTCTCCTGGGCACGCCCCCCTCGCTCCGGGCCACGCCCCCCTCGCTCCTGGCCACGCCCCCCTCGCTCCGGGCCACGCCCCCCCTCGCTCCGGGCCACGCTTCTATTCGCTCCCCGGTGACTAAGCCCCGCCCCTGGTAACTAAGCCCCGCCCGTGGTGACTAAGCCCCGCCTCTGGCCACGCCCCTCATGATGGAACCTTCGGGATCGTTCCAGAGGTTTCCCAGGTGGCTCCGCCCCCCTCTCGTTTGCTGTCGACGTGACCCCCGAGCCCAGGTCACCCACCGCGGCATGGCAAGTGACGCCCCACGTGGTACAGCAGATGGCGCTCTCATTACACACTCACTCACCCACACACTCACCCACACACACACTCACCCACCCACACACTCACCACACACCACACTCACCCACCCACACACTCACCCACACACACTCACACACACTCACACACACACACACTCACCCACACACACTCACCCACCCACACACCCACACACACACTCACACACTCACCCACACACTCACACACACACACTCACCCACACACACACTCACCCACACACACACACTCACCCACACACCCACACACTCGCCCACACACACACTCACCCACACACTCACCCACACACACACACTCACCCACCCACACACCCACACACTCGCCCACACACACACTCACACACTCACCCACACACACACTCACACACACACACTCACCCACACACTCACCCACACACACACACACACTCACCCACACACCCACACACTCGCCCACACACACACTCACACACACACTCACCCACACACACACACACTCACCCACACACACACCCACACACACACTCACCCACACACCCACACACTCGCCCACACACACACACTCACACACACACTCACCCACACACACACACACTCACCCACACACACACCCACACACACACTCACACACTCACCCACACACTCACACACACACACTCACCCACACACACACCCACACACCCACACACACACTCACACACTCACACCACCCACACACCCACACACATACTCACACACTCACCCACACACACACTCACCCACACACACACACACCCACACACTCACCCACCCACACACCCACTCACTCATTCACACACACTCACCCACACACACACACCACACACTCACCCACACACACTCACACACACACTCACTCACCCACACACCCACACACACACTCACACACTCACTCACCCACACACACACTCACCCACCCACACACACACACTCACACACTCACCCACACACACACCCACCCATCCACTCACCCACACACACACCCACTCACCCACCTACTCACCCACTCACTCACCTACTCACCCACTCACCCATCCACTCACCCACACACCCACTCACATCACCCACCTACTCACCCACTCACACTACTCACCCACTCACCCACCCACTCACCCACACACCCACCTACTCACCCACTCACCCACACACACACACACTCACCCACCCATCCACTTACCCACCCATCCACTCCCCCACACACACACCCACTTACCCACCTACTCACCCACTCACTCACCCACTCACCCACCCACTCACCCACACGCCCACTACTCACTCACCCGCCTACCCACTCACCCAACCCACCCATCCACTCACCCACCCATCCATCCACTCATCCACCCACTCACCCCACTCACCCACTCACCCACCCACCCACTCACCCACCCACCCATCCACCCACTCACCCACCCACCCATCCACTCAACCACCCACTCACTCCACCCACACACCCACCTACTCACCCACTCACTCACCCACTCACTTACCCACACATCCACTCACTCACCTACTCACCCACTCACTTACCCACACACCCACTTACTCACCTACTCACCCACTCACCCACCCACTCACCCACTCACTTACCCACACACCCACTCACTTCACCTACTCACTCACTCACCCACACACACACTCACTCACCCGCCTACCCACTCACCCACTCACCCACCCACCTACCCACTCACCCACCCACTCACCCACTCACCCACTCACCCACTCACCCACCCACCCACTCACTCACCTGCTCACCCATTCACCCACTCACTCACCTACTCACCCCTCACACTACTCACTCACCCACTCACCCACTCACCCACACACCCACTCGCCCACCCACTCACCCACCCACCCACTCAGCCACTCACCCACTCACCTACTCACTCACCCACACACCCACTCACTCACCTACTCACCCACTCACCCACCCACTCACCCACCCACTCACCCACCCACTTACTCACTCACCCACTCACCCACTTACTTCCCACTCACCCACTCACTCACCTACTCACTCACTCACCCACTCTCCACTCACCCACTCACTCACTCACTCACCTACTCACTCACCCATTCACTCACCCACTCACCCACTCACTCACCTACTCACTCACTCACCTACTCACCTACTCACCCACTTACTTCCACTCACTCACCCACTCACCCATTCTCCCACTCACTCACCCACTCACCCACTCACCCACCCACCTACCCACTCACTCACCCACTCTCCCACTCACCCACTCACTCACCTACTCACTCACTCACACACTCTCCCACTCACCCACTCACTCACTCACCTACTCACTCACTCACCTACTCACCTACTCACCCACTTACTTCCCACTCACTCACCCACTCACCCATTCTCCCACTCACTCACCCACTCACCCACACAACCACACACACGCATCTCTCAACCAATCATAGACGAGATGGGAAGTTGCCCAACACCTGTTTATTGGAAGCACCAGAAACTCCACCCCCAGTGCCCTGAGGGCACTCCCTGCCCTTCCCAGTGCCCTGAGGGCTAGTAGTGGTTAGTCGTAGCTAGCAGTGGTTAGTCGTGGTTAGTAGTGGTTAGTAGTGGCACATGAGGAATAAAATGACGTCACGGGAGGGGGGCGATAACGTCACGGGAGGGGGTGATGACGTCACGGCAGACCAGAGTGCCCCCAGGGCCCCCAGAGTGCCCCCAGAGTGCCCCCAGGGCCCCCAGAGTGCCCCCAGAGTGCCCCCAGGGCCCCCAGAGTGCCCTCAGGGCCCCCACGGCACTCAGAGAACCCCCAGGGCGCCGAGAGTGCCTCCAGGGTTCCCAGAGTGCCCCCAGAGTGCCCCCAGGGCCCCCAGAGTGCCCCCAGGGCCCCCAGAGTGCCCCCAGGGCGCCCAGAGAGCCCCCAGGGCTTGGTCAGTAGATCTTGTCGGCGCAGCGGCAGGAGGCGGGGCAGTACCCCAGCACGATGAGGCCGTTCTTGGAGGGGCCGCAGCCGTAAGCCGCCTTCATCTGCTTGCAGTTGGAGTAGCCGTCCACGTAGGGGCACGGGTTGGCTGGGGGGGTGGGGGAGGTGGGGTGGGGGGGGGGAGGGTGGGGGGAGAGTGGGGGGGAGAGTGGGGGGGGGAGGGTGGAGGGTGGGGGGAGGTGGGGGGGGGGGGGGAGGTGGGGGAGGTGGGGGGGAGGGGTGGGTGGGGAGAGTGGGGGGGGGAGAGTGGGGGGGGTGGTGGGGGGGAGGTGGGGTGGGGGAGGTGGGGGGGGGAGGGTGGGGTGGGAGGAGGTGGGGTGGGGGGGAGGGTGGGGGGGGAGGTGGGTGGGGGGGTGGTGGGGGGAGGTGGGGTGGGGGGGAGGGGGGGAGAGTGGGGGGGGGGAGGTGTGGGGGGGAGGGTGGGGGGGGGAGAGTAGTGTAGAGTAGAGTGGAGTGGTGTAGAGTGGAGTGGTGTAGAGTGGAGTAGTGTAGAGTGGAGTGGTGTAGAGTGGAGTAGTGTAGAGTGAGTGGTGTAGAGTGGAGTAGTGTAGAGTGGAGTAGTGTAGAGTGGAGTAGAGTAGAGTGGAGTAGAGTAGTGTAGAGTGGAGTGGTGTAGAGTGGAGTGGTTGTAGAGTGAGTAGTGTAGAGTGGAGTAGTGTAGAGTGGAGTGGTGTAGAGTGGAGTGGTGTAGAGTGGAGTGGTGTAGAGTGGAGTAGTGTAGAGTGGAGTGGTGTAGAGTGGAGTAGGTGTAGAGTGAGTGGTGTAGAGTGGAGTGGTGTAGAGTGGAGTAGAGTAGAGTGGTGTTAGAGTGGAGTGGAGTAGAGTGGAGTGGTGTAGAGTGGAGTGGAGTAGAGTGGAGTGGTGTAGAGTGGAGTAGAGTAGAGTGGAGTAGAGTGAGTGGAGTAGAGTGGAGTGGTGTAGAGTGGAGTAGTGTAGAGTGGAGTGGTGTAGAGTGGAGTAGTGTAGAGTGGAGTGGTGTAGAGTGAGTGGTGTAGAGTGGAGTAGAGTGGAGTAGAGTGGAGTGGAGTGGTGTAGAGTGGAGTAGAGTAGAGTGGAGTAGTGTAGAGTGGAGTGGAGTAGAGTGGAGTAGAGTAGAGTGGAGTAGTGTAGAGTGGAGTGGTGTAGAGTGGAGTGGTGTAGAGTGGAGTGTGTAGAGTGGAGTAGTGTAGAGTGGAGTAGAGTAGAGTGGAGTAGAGTAGAGTGGAGTGGTGTAGAGTGGAGTGGTGTAGAGTGGAGTGGTTGTAGAGTGGAGTGTGTAGAGTGGAGTAGTGTAGAGTGTGGAGTAGAGTAGAGTGGAGTACGAGTAGAGTGTGTGAGTAGAGTAGAGTGGAGGGGTTGGTGGTAGAGTGGTGTAGTGTAGAGTGGAGTTGTGTAGTGTGGAGTAGTGTTGAGTGGAGTAGGGTAGAGTGGAGTGTGTGAGAGTGGTAGAGGTGGTGTAGAGTGGAGTAGTGTAGAGTGGAGTGGTGTAGAGTGGAGTGGTGTAGAGTGGAGTGGTGTAGAGTGAGTGTAGAGTGGAGTGTGTAGAGTGGAGTAGAGTAGTGGAGTGGTGTAGAGTGAGTAGAGTTGAGTGGAGTAGTGTAGAGTGGAGTAGTGTAGAGTGGAGTGTGTAGAGTGGAGTAGAGTAGAGTGGAGTGGTGTAGGTGGGAGTGTAGAGTGGTGTGGTGTTGAGTGGTGTAGTGTGAGAGGAGTGGTGTAGAGTGGAGTGTGTAGAGTGGAGTGGTGTAGAGTGGAGTGGTGTAGAGTGGAGTGGTGTAGAGTGGAGTAGAGTAGAGTGGAGTG
>NW_027621334.1:32500-36746 GCF_964198595.1 Lampetra fluviatilis | reverse complement strand
CTCACACACTCACTCACTCCACACATCACTCACAACACTCACTCACTCACCACTCACTCACTCACACACTCACTCACACACTCACTCACTCACTCACTACACTCCTCACACACTCACTCACACACTCACACTCACATCACACACTCACTCACACACTCACTCACACACTCACTCACTCACATCAACCACTCACTCACTCACACACTCACTCACTCACTTCTCACTCACACTCACTCACTCACACACTCACTCACTCACACACTCACTCACACACTCACTCACTCACACACACACTCACACACTCACACACTCACTCACTCACACACTCACTCACTCACTCACACACTCACTACACTCACACACTCACTCACTCACACACACACTCACTCACTCACACACTCACTCACCACACACTCACACACTCACTCACTCACTCACTCACTCACATCACTCACACACTCACTCACTCACACACTCACTCACTCACACACTCACTCACACACTCACTCACATCACTCACACACTCACTCACACACTCACTCACTCACTCACACACTCACTCATCACTCACTCACACACTCACTCACTCACTCACACACTCACTCACTCACTCACACACTCACTCATCACAACACTCACTCACTCACTCACACATCACTCACACACTCACTCACTCACACACTCACTCACACACTCACACTCACTCACACTCACTCACTCACTCACATCACACACACACTCACTCACACACTCACTCACTCACACACTCACTCACTCACACACTCACTCACTCACACACTCACTCACTCACTCACCACTCACTCACTCACACACTCACTCACTCACACACTCACTCACACACTCACTCACTCACAACTCACTCACACACTCACTCACTCACTCACACACTCACTCACTCACACACTCACTCACTCACACACTCACTCACTCACTCACACACTCACACTCACTCACTCACACACTCACTCACACACTCACTCACTCACTCACACACTCACTCACACACTCACTCACTCACACACTCACTCACTCACTCACACACTCACTCACTCACTCACACACTCACTCACACACTCACTCACTCACACACTCACTCACACACTCACTCCACTCACACACTCACTCACACACTCACACTCACTCACACACACACTCACACACTCACTCACTCCACACTCACTCACTCACACACTCACTCACTCACACACTCACTCACACACTCACTCACTCACACACACTCACTCACACACTCACTCACTCACACACTCACTCACACACTCACTCACTCACACACTCACTCACACACTCACTCACTCACACACTCACTCACACACTCACTCACTCACACACTCACTCACACACTCACTCACTCACACACTCACACTCACACACTCACTCACACACTCACTCACACACTCACACTCACTCACACACTCACTCACTCACACACTCACACTCACTCACTCACTACACACACTCACTCACATCACTCACACTAACTCACTCACTCACTCACACTCACACACTCACTCACTCACACACTCACTCACACACTCACACACTCACACACTCACTCACACACACTCACTCACACACACACTCACTCACTCACTCACACTCACTCACACACTCACTCACTCACACACACTCACTCACACACTCACTCACTCACACACTCACTCACTCACACTCACACACCACTCACTCACACACTCACTCACACACACACTCACTCACTCACACACTCACTCACACACTCACTCACTCACTCACTCACACACTCACTCACTCACACACTCACTCACTCACTCACACACTCACTCACACACTCACTCACTCACTCACACACTCACTCACACACTCACTCACTCACTCACTCACACACTCACTCACACACTCACTCACACACTCACACACTCACTCACACACTCACACACTCACTCACTCACTCACACACTCACTCACTCACACACTCACTCACTCACACACTCACACACTCACTCACACACTCACTCACACACTCACTCACTCACACACTCACTCACACACTCACTCACTCACTCACACACTCACTCACTCACACACTCACTCACTCACACTCACACACTCACTCACTCAACACTCACTCACACACTCACTCACACACTCACTCACTCACACACTCACTCACTCACTCACACACTCACTCACTCACACACTCACTCACACACTCACATCACACACATCACTCACACACTCACTCACTCACACACTCACATCACACTCACACACTCACTCACTCACACACTCACTCACCACTCACACACTCACTCACTCACTCACTCACTCACACTCACACACTCACTCACTCACACACTCACACACTCACTCACTCACTCACACACTCACTCACTCACACACTCACTCACTCACACACTCACACACTCACTCACTCACACACTCACTCACACACTCACTCACTCACACACTCACTCACACACTCACTCACACACTCACTCACACACTCACTCACTCACACACTCACACACTCACACACTCACTCACACACTCACTCACCACACACCACTCACACACTCACTCACACACACACTCACTCACACACTCACTCACTCACACACTCACTCACTCACTCACTCACTCACACACTCACTCACTCACACACTCACACACTCACACACTCACACACTCATACACTCACTCACTCACACACTCACTCACTCACACACTCACTCACACACTCACTCACTCACACACTCACTCACTCACTCACACACTCACTCACTCACACACTCACACACTCACTCACTCACACTCACACACTCACTCACACACTCACTCACACACTCACACACTCACTCACTCACACACTCACACACTCACACACTCACACACTCACATCACACACTCACTCACTCACTCACACACTCACCACTCACTCACTCACACACTCACACACTCACACACTCACACACTCACACACTCACTCACTCACACACTCACTCACTCACTCACACAATCACTCACTCACTCACTGACACTCACTCACACACTCACACGACTCACACACTCACTCTCACTCACACTCACACACTCACACTCACACACTCACTCACTCACACATCACTCACTCACACACTCACACACACTCACTCACTCACACTCACAACTCACTCACACACTCACTCACTCACACTCACTCACTCACACACTCACTCACACACTCACTCACACACTCACTCACTCACCTCACACACTCACTCACACACTTACTCACTCACACACTCACTCACACACACACTCACTCACTCACACACTCACTCACACACTCACTCACTCACTCACACACTCACTCACACACTCACACACTCACACACTCACACACTCACTCACTCACACACTCACTCACACACTCACTCACTCACACACTCACACACTCACACACATCACACACTCACACACTCACTCACTCACACACTCACACACTCACTCACTCACACAACACTCACTCACACACTCACTCACTCACACACTCACACACTCACTCACTCACACACTCACTCACACACTCACACACTCACTCACTCACTCACACACTCACTCACTCACACACTCACACACTCACACACTCACACACTCACTCACTCACTCACACACTCACTCACACACTCACTCACTCACTCACACACTCACTCACTCACACACTCACTCACTCACACACTCACTCACTCACACACTCACACACTCACACACTCACTCACTCACTCACACACTCACTCACACACTCACTCACTCACACACTCACTCACACTCACACACTCACACACTCACACACTCACACACTCACTCACTCACTCACACACTCACTCACACACTCACTCACACTCACACACTCACTCACTCACACATCATCACCATCATCACCATCATCACCATCACTACCATCACCATCATCACTGTCATCATCATCACCATCATCACCATCACCACCATCACCATCATCACCACCATCATCACCATCATCACTACCACCATCACTATCAATACCATCACCACCATTACCACCATTACCACCATTACCGTCATCGCTATCACCACCACCATCACCACCATCACCACCATCATCATCACCACCTCCACCATCACCATCATCACCACCATCATCACCATCATCACTACCACCATCACCATCAATACCATCACCACCATCACCACCATTACCACCATT
>NW_027621334.1:0-27500 GCF_964198595.1 Lampetra fluviatilis | reverse complement strand
CTCACTCAGTCACTCAGTCACTCACTCGCTCAGTCACTCAGTCACTCACCCACTCAGTCACTCACCACTCATTCAGTCACTCACCACTCACTCAGTCACTCAGTCACTCACTCACTCAGTCACTCACTCAGTCACTCACCCACTCAGTCACTCACCACTCACTCAGTCACTCACTCACCACTCACTCACCACTTACTCACTCACGCACCACTCACTCACTCAGTCACTCAGTCAGTCACCACTCACTCACTCAGTCACTCAGTCACTCACTCAGTCACTCAGTCAGTCACTCACTCAGTCACTCACTCACTCACTCAGCCACTCACTCAGTCACTCAGTCACTCAGTCACTCGCTCACTCAGTCACTCAGTCACTCACTCACTCAGTCAGTCACTCACTCACCACTCACTCACCACTTACTCATTCACTCGCTCACGCACCACTTACTCAGTCACTCACTCAGTCACTCACTCACTCAGTCACTCAGTCACCCACTCAGTCACTCACTCAGTCACTCAGTCACTCAGTCACCACTCACTCACCACTCGCTCAGTCATTCACCACTCACTCAGTCACTCAGTCATTCACTCACTCAGTCACTCAGTCACTCACTCACTCAGTCACTCAGTCACTCACTCAGTCACTCAGTCACTCAGTCAGTCACTCAGTCACTCACTCAGTCACTCAGTCACTCAGTCACTCACTCAGTCACTCACTCACTCGCTCACCACTCATTCACTCACCACTCACTCGCTCACCACTCACTCACTCACACACTCACTCACACACTCACTCACTCACTTAGTCACTCAGTCAGTCACTCACTCAGTCAGTCACTCACTCACTCAGCCACTCACTCAGTCACTCAGTCACTCGCTCACTCAGTCACTCAGTCACTCAGTCACTCACTCAGTCAGTCACTCACTCACCACTCACTCACCACTCACACACTCACTCGCTCACCACTACTCACCACTACTCACCACCACTCACCACTACTCACCACCACTCACCACTACTCACCACTACTCACCACTACTCACCACCACTCACCACCACTCACCACCACTCACCACTACTCACCACCACTCACCACCACTCACCACCACTCACCACCACTCACCACTACTCACCACCACTCACCACCACTCACCACTACTCACCACCACTCACCACTACTCACCACCACTCACCACCACTCACCACTACTCACCACCACTCACCACCACTCACCACCACTCACCACCACTCACCACTACTCACCACCACTCACCACCACTCACCACTCACTCACCACCACTCACCACCACTCACCACCACTCACCACCACTCACCACTCACCACCACTCACCACCACTCACCACTCACTCACCACCACTCACCACCACTCACCACCACTCACCACCACTCACCACCACTCACCACCACTCACCACTCACTCACCACCACTCACCACTCACCACCACTCACCACCACTCACCACCACTCACCACTCACTCACCACCACTCACCACCACTCACCACCACTCACCACTCACTCACCACCACTCACCACCACTCACCACCACTCACCACTCACTCACCACCACTCACCACTCACTCACCACCACTCACCACCACTCACCACTACTCACCACTACTCACCACCACTCACCACCACTCACCACCACTCACCACTCACTCACCACCACTCACCACCACTCACCACTACTCACCACCACTCACCACCACTCACCACTACTCACCACCACTCACCACCACTCACCACTACTCACCACCACTCACCACCACTCACCACCACTCACCACCACTCACCACTACTCACCACCACTCACCACTACTCACCACTACTCACCACTCACTCACCACCACTCACCACCACTCACCACCACTCACCACCACTCACCACTCACTCACCACTACTCACCACCACTACTCACCACCACTCACCACCACTCACCACCACTCACCACCACTCACCACTCACCACCACTCACCACCACTCACCACCACTCACCACCACTACTCACCACCACTCACCACCACTCACCACTCACTCACCACCACTCACCACCACTCACCACCACTCACCACTCACTCACCACCACTCACCACCACTCACCACCACCACTCACTACCACTCACCACCACTCACCACCACTCACCACTCACTCACCACCACTCACCACCACTCACCACCACTCACCACTCACTCACCACCACTCACCACCACTCACCACCACTCACCACTACTCACCACCACTCACCACCACTCACCACTACTCACCACTACTCACCACCACTCACTCACCACCACTCACCACCACTCACCACTCACTCACCACCACTCACCACCACTCACCACCACTCACCACTACTCACCACTACTCACCACCACTCACTCACCACCACTCACCACCACTCACCACTCACTCACCACCACTCACCACCACTCACCACCACCACTCACTACCACTCACCACCACTCACCACTACTCACCACCACTCACCACCACTCACCACCACTCACTCACCACCACTCACCACCACTCACCACTCACTCACCACCACTCACCACCACTCACCACCACTCACCACTACTCACCACTACTCACCACCACTCACTCACCACCACTCACCACCACTCACCACTCACTCACCACCACTCACCACTCACTCACCACCACTCACCACCACTCACCACCACTCACCACTCACCACTCACTCACCACCACTCACCACCACTCACCACCACTCACCACTCACTCACCACCACTCACCACTCACTCACCACCACTCACCACCACTCACCACCACTCACCACTCACCACCACTCACCACTCACTCACCACCACTCACCACCACTCACCACCACTCACCACCACTCACCACCACTCACCACCACTCACCACTACTCACCACTCACTCACCACCACTCACCACCACTCACCACCACTCACCACTCACTCACCACCACTCACCACCACTCACCACCACTCACCACTCACTCACCACCACTCACCACTCACTCACCACCACTCACCACCACTCACCACCACTCACCACTCACCACCACTCACCACCACTCACCACTCACTCACCACCACTCACCACCACTCACCACCACTCACCACCACTCACCACCACTCACCACCACCGCTCTGTGTGTCTGTGGGCAGTGCAAGCGAGACAACGCCACTGCTGCAGGGGTAGCGGAGACACGGAGAGACACGCGGAGAGACACGGAGACACGGAGAGAGACACGGAGAGAGACACGGAGACACGGAGAGAGACACGGAGAGAGACACGGAGAGACACACGGGGAGACACGCGGAGAGACACGGGGAGACACGGAGAGACACACGGGGAGACGCGGAGAGACGCGCAGAGAGACGGAGAGACACGGAGACACACGGAGAGACACGGAGACATCCGGAGACACGCGGAGAGACGCGGGGAGACACGGAGAGACACGCGGAGAGACGCGGAGACACGGAGACATGGAGAGACACGCGGAGAGACACGGGGAGACACACGGAGAGACGCGGAGACACGGAGACATGGAGAGACACGCGGAGAGACACGGGGAGACACGCGGAGAGACACGGGGAGACACGGAGAGACACACGGAGAGACGCGGAGACACGGAGACATGGAGAGACACGCGGAGAGACACGGGGAGACACGGAGAGACACGGAGAGACACGGAGACATCCGGAGACACGCGGAGAGACACGCGGAGAGACACGGGGAGAGACACGGGGAGAGACACGGAGAGACACACGGAGAGAGACACGGGGAGACACGGGGAGACACGGGGAGACACGGGGAGAGACACGGGGAGAGACACGGGGAGACACGGGGAGACACGGAGAGACACGGAGAGACACACGGAGAGAGACACGGGGAGACACGGGGAGACACGGGGAGACACGGGGAGAGACACGGGGAGAGACACGGGGAGACACGGGGAGACACGGGGAGACACGGAGAGAGACACGGGGAGAGACACGGGGAGACACGGGGAGACACGGGGAGACACGGGGAGAGACACGGGGAGAGACACGGGGAGACACGGAGAGACACGGAGAGACACACGGAGAGAGACACGGGGAGACACGGGGAGACACGGGGAGACACGGGGAGAGACACGGGGAGAGACACGGGGAGACACGGGGAGACACGGGGAGACACGGAGAGAGACACGGGGAGAGACACGGGGAGACACGGGGAGACACGGGGAGACACGGGGAGAGACACGGGGAGAGACACGGGGAGACACGGAGAGACACGGAGAGACACACGGAGAGAGACACGGGGAGACACGGGGAGACACGGGGAGACACGGGGAGAGACACGGGGAGAGACACGGGGAGACACGGAGAGACACACGGAGAGACACGGGGAGACACGGAGAGACACGGGGAGACACGGGGAGACACGGGGAGAGACACGGGGAGACACGGAGAGACACGGGGAGACACGGGGAGACACGGGGAGAGACACGGGGAGACACGGGGAGAGACACGGGGAGACACGGAGAGACACGGAGAGACACGGGGAGACACGGGGAGACACGGGGAGACACGGAGAGACACGGAGAGACACGGAGAGACACGGGGAGACACGGAGACATCCGGAGACACGCGGGGAGACACGGGGAGACACGGGGAGACACGGGGAGACACGGGGAGACACACGGGGAGACACGGAGAGACACGGAGAGACACGGAGAGACACGGGGAGACACGGAGAGACACGGAGAGACACGGAGACATCCGGAGACACGCGGAGAGACACGGGGAGACACGGGGAGACACGCGGAGAGACACGGGGAGACACGGAGACATCCGGAGACACGCGGAGAGACACGGAGAGACACGGAGAGACACGGAGAGACACGGAGACATCCGGAGACACGCGGAGAGACACGGGGAGACACGGGGAGACACGGAGAGACACGGAGACATCCGGAGACACGCGGAGAGACACGGGGAGACACGGGGAGACACGGAGAGACACGGAGACATCCGGAGACACGCGGAGAGACACGGGGAGACACGGGGAGACACGGAGAGACACGGAGAGACACGCGGAGAGACACGGGGAGACACGGAGAGACACACGGAGAGACACGGAGAGACACGGAGAGACACGGGGAGACACGCGGAGAGACAGAGAGAGAGACACGGAGAGACACGGAGACATCCGGAGACACGCGGAGAGACGCGGGGAGACACGGAGAGAAACCCTGCTAACAGCACTTGCCCCAATAGTCTGTAGAGGCTACACGGGGGATCTTTGTCTCTTTGTGCGGCTGTTTTCTGTTTGAAGTCCTAACAATATCAACACCCTACAGTCGATACTACTATAGATACTGCCATATATACTGCCTCTATAGTATCTATACTACTATAGTAGTATCTATATCACTACAGTAGTATCTACTGACTCTACAATAGTATCTACTGACTCTGTAGTAGTATCTACTGACTCTGTAGTAGTATCTACTGACTCTACAGTAGCATCTACTGACTCTATAGTAGTATCTACTGACTCTGTAGTAGTATCTACTGACTCTACAGTAGCATCTACTGACTCTACAGTAGTATCTACTGACTCTATAGTAGTATCTACTGACTCTACAGTAGCATATACTGACTCTATAGTAGTATCTACCAGAGGTGTGGACTCGAGTCATGTGACTTGGACTCGAGTCAGACTCGAGTCATGAATTTGATGACTTGCGACTCGACTTGGACTTGCATAACAATGACTTTGTCCCACCTCTGGTATCTACTGACTCTATAGTAGTATCTACTGACTCTACAGTAGTATCTACTGACTCTGTAGTAGTATCTACTGACTCTACAGTAGTATCTACTGACTCTATAGTAGTATCTACTGACTCTATAGTAGTATCTACTGACTCTACAGTAGTATCTACTGACTCTACAGTAGTATCTACTGACTCTGTAGTAGTATCTACTGACTCTGTAGTAGTATCTACTGACTCTATAGTAGTATCTACTGACTCTATAGTAGTATCTACTGACTCTGTAGTAGTATCTACTGACTCTATAGTAGTATCTACTGACTCTATAGTAGTATCTACTGACTCTGTAGTAGTATCTACTGACTCTACAGTAGTATCTACTGACTCTATAGTAGTATCTACTGACTCTATAGTAGTATCTACTGACTCTATAGTAGTATCTACTGACTCTATAGGGGAGAGAAACACAAAGAGACACATTTGTTTGCATCGAAACGTCGTGATTTGTTTGATGTTATTTCTACCCACGAGCCTTTAGCGAACGAACCAACAAGTATTGATTTCCTTCAGTCACGCAAACTTCAAATCAAGATGAGACACATTTATATTTGAGATGTTATAGTCGTGTTGAAACGGCTGTACGCTGAACGGACCTGACAACTCCATTCCCCTGTACAAGAATGCGGGTAAACCGCATGGGTTGACACGGTATGAGAAAATAAAACTGAAATTAAAATTTAACCCGAGCGCGCCATGAATCGATTCTTTGAATCGCGCAAAGGAATCATCGAAGGTTGTAGATTATTTACACTATGAGACATCTCCTTTACCAGTGGCAAAATGTAGTAGTAGGTTTTTACCCTTTCAACTGGTACAAAAACTGACACCTTTCTACAAGGCATCATGTTTGCAATAACCACAACACAAGCAGTCAAAATGCAAACAAAAAGAAACAACTCTGATGATGGTAATGATATGCACCGTCCTTGAAGTTGATTGGTCCACACCCGAGACAGCTTTCCTTAGAGCCTAGTCTCACATAATGGTGTTGGACCAGATGACGCCAAAAGGCGCACAACTCAAAGACAACGCACCATCAGAGTATGAGAGCTCGGGGTAAAGCATTTACACCATTGGAACCTCATTTGCCAGTAAAAATATGACAATTGGACAGTGCACATTATCAGAGTTATGTTCTTTTGTTTGTATTTACTGCAGGTATTGCGGTCTATGCAAACATGACTCCTTGTAAAAAAGGTGTCAGTTTTGTTGCCAGATAGAAGGGTAAAAAAACAATTATCATATTTTTACTGGCAAATGAGGTTCCCATAGTGTAGTTAACTCTGATGATGGTAATGATATGCACTGTTCTTGAAGTTGATTGGTCCACACCCGAGACAGCTTTTCTTAGAGCCTAGTCTCCATTGGTGTTGGACCAGATGACGCCAAAAGGCGCACAACTCAAAGACAGCGCACTATCAGAGTATTGAGAGCTCGGGGTAAGAATTTACACTATGAGACATCTCCTTTACCAGTGGCAAAATGTAGTAGTAGGTTTTTACCCTGGTGGAGAAATGTACAACGACCCACAATACTTTAGTATCTGTGCATGTGTAGGGTTTTTAAGAGAATACTTGAAATATATTTTTCACCCGGGCAACGCCGGGTACTTCCCGCTAGTATCTTATAAAGGGGGCCCGCTAAATTAAAATATATTAAAAAAACACTTTAATATTTAACAAAAACACACGCCAACTTTTTCACTTGCGCGGTAAAGTAATTGTATTTTTTCGTTTGCTACAGTCAGATGGTACGACACATTGCTCACCTTAAAGACCCGATCGTCTGTAAGAAGTTTAAGGCAGTATAGTACTATAGTAGTCGAGCAAGTGTAGACTCACTGGCGCGGAATTGGGCCTTTGAAAGTGCCCACGTTTGCTGCTGGGATAATTAGACACTGCCTGTTAGTGTTGTTGTTGTTGTTATTGTTGGTTCTTTCGGTAAAGTCACGTAGAAGGGAAAAAATAAAATAAATATAAAACGTCGTGAGAATTTGTATTGATTTATATGTATTTTATTACTTCCCTTCTACGTGACTTTACCGAAAGAACCAAGAATATGAATCCCTGCAGTCACGAAAGCTTTAAATCAAAAGTTGTTATTGTAGTTATTCTTGTTATTACAAAGGCTTAGCATTGGAGGTGTCAAGCCTTCGTTAGGCTCCGAGGCGGCCATCTTACTCAGGGGGAATGGGCCCCTCCCCGAGGCGGCCATCTTACTCGGGGGGAATGGGCCCCTCCCCGAGGCGGCCATCTTACTCAGGGGGAAAGGGCCCCTCCCCGAGGCGGCCATCTTACTCAGGGGGAATGGGCCCCTCCCCGAGGCGGCCATCTTACTCAGGGGGAATGGGCCCCTCCCCGAGGCGGCCATCTTACTCAGGGGGAATGGGCCCCTCCCCGAGGCGGCCATCTTACTCAGGGGGAAAGGGCCCCTCCCCGAGGCGGCCATCTTACTTAGGGGGAAAGGGCCCCTCCCCGAGGCGGCCATCTTACTCAGGGGTAGTGGGTCAAACCCCCACCGCGACCCATCCCGTGCTCGCTGGGGCCGCGGCCTCCGTGGAATCGACAACGCGGCGACCTCATGGGTGGTTGGACCGCCGCGAGAAATCGGATTTAAAGTAAAGCCTCATCTCCTCTACACGACGTCTCCCTACCCAACATGGCCGACTCGGATCGTTAACGGAGCACATTCACCCCCCTCCCTCCCATGTAAGATGGCGGCCAGCAGTGACGTCAACCCCCACGTAAGATGGCGGTCAGCAGTGACGTCAACCCCCACGTAAGATGTCCGCCAGCAAAGACGAAAACCCCACCTAACATGATAATTGTTTTTTTTTTACCCTTCTATCTGGCAACAAAACTGACACTTTTTTTTACAAGGAGTCATGTTTGCATAGACCGCAATACCTGCAGTCATAATACAAACAAAAGAACATAACTCTGATAATGTGCACTGTCCTTGAAGTTGATTGGTCCACACCCGAGACAGCTTTCCTTAGAGCCTAGTCTCACATGGGTTGGACCAGATGACGCCAAAAGGCGCACAACTCAAAGACAACGCACCATCAGAGTATGAGAGCTCGGGGCAAGCATCTACACCATTGGTACCTCATTTGCCAGTAAAAAATATGTCCACCACCAATGACATAACCCCCACGTAAGATGTCCGCCAGCAGTGACGTCACCCCCACGTAAGATGTCCGCCAGGAGTGACGCAAACCCCACCTAACATGTCGGCCACCAATGTCGTAATCCCCAAGTAAGATGTCCGCCAGCAGTGACGTAACCCCCACATAAGATGTCCGCCACCAATGACGCTGTTCCCTCATAAGAGGTCCGCCACAATTGGGGCAATCCCCATGTAAGATGTCCGCCAGCAGTGACGTCACCCCCACGTAAGATGTCCGCCACCAATGACGTAACCCCCACGTAAGATGTCCGCCACCAATGACGCAATCCCCTCATAAGATGTCCGCCACAATTGGGGCAATCCCCACGTAAGATGTCCGCCAGCATTGACGTCACCCCCACGTAAGATGTCCGCCACCAATGACGTAACCCTCACGTAAGATGTCCGCCACCAATGACGCAATCCCCTCATAAGATGTCCGCCACAATTGGGGCAATCCCCACGTAAGATGTCCGCCAGCATTGACGTCACCCCCACGTAAGATGTCCGCCAGCATTGACGTAACCCTCACGTAAGATGTCCGCCACAATTGGCGCAATCCCCGCGTAAGATGTCCGCCAGCAGTGACGTCACCCCCACGTAAGATGTCCGCCACAATTGGCGCAATCCCCACGTAAGATGTCTGCCAGCAGTGACGCAAACCCCATCTAACATGTCCGCAACAAATGACGTAATCCCCACATAAGATGTCCGCTGCTAGTGACGTAATACCAGGTAAGATGTCCGCCACAAATGACGTAATTCCCACGTAAGATGTCCGCCAGCAGTGACGTACCCCCATCTAACATGTCCACCACCAATGACGTAATCATACGCTTTGGTTTTTTCGGGAAAGTCACGTAGGTAAAAAATAATAAAATAAAATAAATGAAAAAACGGCTAAATTAAATCACGACGTTTCGGGCGCAACACAAGCGTCCTTATTCTTGTAGGGACAACGTAGCGAAAGAACAACCGCTTCAGTGTGTGTGTGTAATCCCCACCTAAGATGTCCTCCACCAATGACGTAACCCCCGCGTAAGATGTCCGCCAGCAGTGACGTCACCCCCACGTAAGATGTCCGCCATCAGTGACGCAAACCCCATCTAACATGTCCGCCACCAATGATGTAAGCCCCACATAAGATGTCCGCTGTTAGGGACGTACTACCACGTAAGAGGTCCACCACAAATGGCGCAATTCCCACCGTAAGATGTCCACCAGCAGTGACGTAAAATGTCCGCCGTGTGTGCGTTGTGCTGCATGGGTGTGGGCTGTGCGTGAGAGTGGGTGAGGGTGAGCTGCGTGTGAGTGAGCTGTGTGTGTGTTTAAATTTAGTGTTTTAAAGATGTCAATTCACCTGCTGTGTATCTTACTACTGTCCCTCCCGGCCATATCTAGTGCCACACTCAACTCTACAAACGGCTACCCGCGTTACTTCGCGTCAATACTTATTGCTAAATTTGCCACTACACCTGCTAATGAAACAACTTATAGACACTTCTACACTCCATCATTGTATCCTTTTAAACCCTATCTTTGTCCCATTACTTCACCAGCACTCCTTCCAAACTTCATTCTGCTCTTAAAAATAACACCATCTGTGAGCTGCTGCTATTCGTCCAAGGTTCGTCGCTCTTCATCCTTTCACAGAAAATACCTGTGCAAACTATTAATTCTACTTTTCTTATTTCTGGGTGGTATTGAGCTTCATCCTGGCCCAAATGTAAAGAACTCATATAATTCTGTAGATTTTTCTGGCAGAAAAGGTGTTGGTGTTCTACATGTCAACATCAGAGGGCTTTTGATTAAATTAAGTCAACTAAAACTAGAAGTAGCAAATCTTGACCCGGACATATTTTGCCTAACAGAAACATTTCTCACTCCTGCCGTCAATGACTTGCAGATTACGATTGACAACTACAACCTTTTTCGGCTTGACCGAGGATCTAAAGGAGGTGGAATTGCCATCTATGTTCGTAATACTATTGCATGTTCACCAGCTCACTCCTTGTTTAAAAAATGTTGCTTTGAAGGTCTGGCTCTCAGAATAACTCTCCCTAATAATCAACACATATTGGTAGTGTGCTGCTATAGACCGCCTAGTGGTAAGGATGTTGAAGCTGCATCTGCACTGAGAGAGCTTCTTGGGGGCCTCCCTAAAGGTGAAATAGTTTTAGTGGGTGATCTAAATTGGAATTGGCTAAACCCGCCGGCCGTGGCCACAAATTTTGCAGATGAATTTAACCTGTTTCAATTAATAAATGTCCCCACAAGACCCAACCTAAAAAATCCGGGACAGTCATCTCTGCTTGACGTCCTATTGACAAATGCCCCTCACAATTTCGCACTGACTGGTGTTCTAGGTAATAACCTTAGTGATCACTCCTTCATTTTTGGGGTGAGATCATCAGCCAGACACAAAGCCCCCCCTAAATTGGTTGAGAAGCACTCCATGAGACACTTCAGCATACAGGCATTTACTAATGATGTGCTTCACTCGGATATTGACAAGGTCTGTGATATTCCAAACCTGACTACGGCTTGGGAGACCTTCAGGTACACGTTTCTACAAATTCTTAACAAACATGCTCCGTTGGTTAAATTTAAAACTAAAGGCAATCGTCCACCATGGTTTGATCCTTTGATTACAAAACTCATGAAAACTAGAGACAAGGCTTGGGCATGTGCTCAGAAAAGTAATTTGGTTAATGACTGGCTAGAATACAGGATTTTAAGGAATAGATGCGTCAAAAAAATACGGCATGCAAAAAATGACTACTTCTCTTCTACTCTCCTTGAATCTCATGGAAATGCCAGGATTTTCTGGAAAACAATCAAATGTATCGAAAAAGCATCCAAAACAGATCATCTGCCCGTTCAGCTTAACCGAAATGGGGAATATTTTTCAGATCCCCAAAAAATAGTTGACAATTTTAACCTTCATTTTTCTGAAGCTGGTACCCTATTTGATAATCTATTGGGAGTCACCCCTGCTCATGCAAATTCCTACACCCCTATCCAAACATTAAGCGAATTTAGTTTTCAGCCAATCCACGAAAGTAATGTTCTGAAACAACTGTCCTTCCTCAAAGGGTCCTCCTCTACCGGAGCAGATAGTATTCCCGTCTTTGCTCTACTAAGTGTTGGTCACCTAATATACAAACCTATAGCCCATATTTTCAACCTGTCCATCAAAGAAGCATCAGTTCCTCTAGAATGGAAACATTCCTATGTTCGTCCACTTCACAAAGGGGGCCCTAAAGATGATCCAAATAACTACCGACCTATCTCAATTTTGTCCCCGTTGATGAAAATTTTTGAAAAATTATTGAACTACCAAATTATCAGTTTCCTGTCCGCCAACAATCTATTACATCTAAAACAATCTGGGTTCCGAAAAAAATACAGCACCACATCTGCTGCATTAGACTCTATGAATCACATTTACAGTAGCCTTGATAATAAGCAGTACTGCGCCTGTCTTTTTCTTGACTTGTCCAAAGCTTTTGATACAGTAGACCACAACATCCTGCTTAGTAAAATAAGTTGCCTCGGTTTTTCCGAAAACACAGTAAAATGGTTAAAAAATTACCTCTTTTCTCGCACCCAAACTGTATTCACAGATGGTTGGAGGTCAAACAGTGTTAAGATAACAAAAGGGGTTCCACAGGGTTCCATTCTCGGCCCCCTCTTGTTCTCTCTTTATGTAAATGACTTGGGCACTGAACTGGATTATTCCAGGGTAAATCTTTTTGCAGATGACACGGTACTAATTACTGCTGGCCGCTCTCCGGATGACGTGATTGCTAAGCTCCAGAGTGATTTCAACAAACTACAACATCAGCTAGTTGCTCTTAAACTAGTCCTAAATCCTGCCAAAACCAAGGTGCTATGCTTCTCACCAGGACTAAAGCGGGAAGTTATTTTCCCCAAATTACATTCCTTAAATAATGATCAAATAGAGCAAGTTAAGATCTATAAGTATCTTGGGATCATCCTGGATTCAAAACTGAATTTTGAAGATCACATTGATTATATTGGGAAAAAGACAAAAATTAAAATTGGTTTTCTATATCGACACAAGCACTGCTTCCCCCCTATGTTCCGTTTGAAATTGATTAAAGCTACCATACTGCCTCTACTTGATTACTGTGACATTGTTTATAAATCAGCCCCAAGTACTGTACTGAAGAAGCTTGACTCAATGTATCACTCGGCCTTAAGATTTGCATTGAACTGCCCATATAGGACTCACCACTGTGACCTCTACATTGGGTCAAACTTAACATCTCTGAATGTTCGACGGCTTGTGCACCAGATCTTATTTATTCATGATGTACTTGCAAAAGAATCTGCAGATTACCTGCTGGATCTCATCTCTGTTTCAAAGAACAAATTTGACCTAAGGTCTACACTCATTTACCAGCTTAATATTCCCTATTGCCGTACATATACTGGAGGAAGGGCCTTTGCTATTGATGCCCCCAGGGTCTGGAATGCTGTTGCCAATAAATTGAAACTTGAGTCACTACCTATGAGATCTTCACTCAAAACTGCTCTAGAGGAGTTGTACACCCCTAGCTGCCAGTGCTATTCAGTGACCTAAAATAAAATGTTTCGCTCCGGATGATCGCTACAAAGTATGACCTGTGTTTTGATTTAGTGTGCTGATCTTAAAGGTGGAGTGACTCATGCAGCCAGCTATGGCTGCAGGGTTTTGGTAGTACATGTTGTTTATGCCATTTATTGTGAAAATTCTGTCACAGTTCCTATGATTGCTTTTTCATTGCTTTCATGGCTTTATTTTGGTGATTTCGAAAAGTTTATTGATTTAGCCATGTTTGTTTGTTGTAGTACAGAGTTAGACTGATGACCTTAATTTAAGCTGTCTTGTGGTTGTTGTTGTTGTTGTTTGACTTGCATCCCACTGGGATTTTTGCACACAGCGTTGGTGTACGGTGTTTTTTCTGCAATATTTTGCTGTCTTTTCTTGGATTTTCTGTTTGCACTTAGTCACATATTCACTTTAAGATGTTTTTTTGTTCATGTTTTTGTTTTTTGTTTGTTGCGGTTGCACCCGATTCAAGAGCTGAATGGCTCACAGGGCTATACCTAATAAATGAACTTGAACTTGAACTTGACGTGACCCCCCACCTAACATGTCGCCACCAATGGCGCAATCCCCACATAAGATATTCTCAGGTTTTTTCGGTAAAGTCACGTAGGTAAAACATTAAAAGTAATGAAAGTAAAATAAAACAAAACAAAAATAAAAATAAAAATAAAATTCACGACGTTTCGGAGGCAACACAAGTCTCCGTCATCAGGTGGGACCGTCACAGCCAGATTAGCTGCATCAAGTGAAGCAATGATTCAAGATGTAATCCCTTATTAGCAAGTTGAAGGGGGGAGGAGAGGGGGGGGGAGTTCATCAGAATGTGGTAGCCAATGAATGGAACGTATCGGGAGGGGGGGGGGGGTGGGAGGGGGAGGGAGCCAACAAAACATTTGGCGACGGCTTGGACGCGGCTGCTGCGCACGCCAACACAATGGGCAGAAAGGGGGGAGGGGAGGTCTGATACACATGATAGAACAAAGGAACGAAAATGCCCATGTTTATACCAATGCAGGCTGAAAAAATGAAGAGAGTACTGTTAAAAATAACTGGGGATGTTAACACTCGGTGAAGTAAATTAAAATAGTGCCTGTCAGATAAGATGGTCCAAAAAGTGTAATTAAGTCTTTTTTGCGTGGTTAATAACATCTTTCCAGTGATTACTGAGTTTGTACCCATCATCACGGTTGAAATTATGTCTGTGTTTGTATATTTGTATGGCTTCGTGTACAAACCTTTGATGGTAGCCAGGAGGCTTGCAGAGAACCTTGGTCTCGGAAAAGACAATTTCATGAGAGCCCGCCGAGTTGTAGCAATGATCGGCAACGGCCGAAGAATCAGTTCTGCCGTGTTTCAGATCTGACTTGTGCTCGCGGACACGATCAGCAACATGACGTTTTGTTTCTCCAATGTAGCAATCACCACAAATGCAACTCAATTTGTAGACTCCAGGATACTGTAAGTCAGGAACGACATCCTTCACAGATGGAATCAGATCACGGATTTTATGCACTGTGCTGAATCGGACTTGGATCTTATGTTTGTTTAGAATTTTGGAGATCTTTTTGGTCACGCCTGCTATGTATGGTAACGTGATAGTTTTGGTCGGAGTTTCATGTGGTTGTTTCTGTGTGGTGGGAGAGACAGCTTGGCGGATAGTACGGTCAGAGTATCCGTTCATCCTGAGGGCCCGATGTACATGTCTTAATTCATCAGTCAGGTGGTGTTGGTCAGAAATGCCATGGGCTCTGTGGTATAGCGTTTTGATGAGAGAATTCTTTTGAGATGGGTGGTGGTGGGAATCCGGTTTCAGGTAGGAATCTGTGTGGGTGGCTTTCCTGTAGACAGAATGTCCCAAGGATCCGTCAAGCCTCCTCTTAAACAGAATATCCAAGAATGGTAGTTTACCGTCTTTCTCCACTTCCATGGTGAATCTGATAGATGGGTGTCTAGAATTGATGTGGTCCAAGAAGTGGTTCAATGCTGGGAGGCCATGTGGCCAGATGACGAAAGTGTCATCCACATATCTCTTCCACAGGGAAGGACGCAGGGTGGATGTCTGGATGGCGTCTGATTCAAACTTTTCCATGAAAATGTTGGCTATAACTGGTGACAAGGGGGAGCCCATAGGGGTGCCCTCATTCTGTTTGTAGAAGGTGCCATTCCAGGTAAAATAGGTGTTGGTGAGGCAATGCCTAACCAGCGCAGGTACATCAGAATTCAATCCCTGTTGGACTAAGTCCTCAATTATTGTTAGGGTGTCCGGTACTGGGACTTTGGTAAACAAAGATACTACATCAAAGCTGACGAGAATGTCATCAGGAGATAGTACCATGTCCTTAACCATAGAGACTAATTGGGTTGAGTTGAGTACTGCCGAAGAGGTCTTGCCTGTGAAGGGGAGCAGAGTATCTGATAGAAAACGGGCTAGTTTGTACGTCGGAGAGTTTATCGTCGACACGATGGGTCGTAGCGGGGTGCCACATAAGATGTCCGCCAGCAGTGACATAACCCCCAAGTAAGATGTCCGCCACCAAAGACGTAATCCCCGCGTAAGATGTCCGCCACAATTGGCGCAATCCCCGCGTAAGATGTCCGCCAGCAGTGACGTCACCCCACGTTAGATGTCCGCCAGCAGTGACGTCACCCCACGTAAGATGTCCGCCAGCAGTGACGTCACCCCACGTAAGATGTCCGCCAGCAGTGACGTCACCCCACGTTAGATGTCCGCCAGCAGTGACGTCACCCCACGTTAGATGTCCGCCAGCAGTGACGTCACCCCACGTAAGATGTCCGCCAGCAGTGACGTCACCCCCACATAAGATGTCCGCCACTAGTGACGCAACACCCCACCCACGTAAGATGTCCGCCAGCATGACGTAATACCCCACCTAACATGTCCGCCACCAACGACGTATTCCCCACGTAAGATGTCAGCCACCAATGATGCAATCCCCTCATAAAATGTCTGCCAGCAGTGACATAACCCCCACGTAAGATGTCTGCCAGCAGTGACGTAATCATACTCTTTGTTTTTATCGGGAAAGTCACGTTTGTAAAAAAGAATAAAATAAATGAAAAAAACAGCTAAATTCAATCACGACGTTTCGGGCGCGACACAAGCGTCCTTCTTCAGGTGGGACAACGTAGCGAAAGCGCAACCGCTTAAGTGTGTCTAATCCCCACTTAAGATGTCCGCCACCAATGACGCAATCCCCTCATAAGATGTCTACCACAAATGGCGCAATCCCCACGTAAGATGTCCGCCAGCAGTGACGTAACCCCCACCTAACATGTCCGCCACCAATTACGTAATCCCCACGTAAGATGTCCGCCACAAGTGACGTCACCCCCACGTAAGAAGTCCGCCAGCAGTGACGCAAGCCCCACCTAACATGTCGGCCACCAATGACGTAATCCCCACGTAAGATGTCCGCCAGCAGTGACGTAGCCCCCCCATCTAACATGTCCGCCACCATTAACGTTAATTTTTTTCCGTTCACGAAACAAATAAAAAATCCTTTACGCGCCAAATCGACGATTTATTCAACATTCCACATTCACCACCCGCCGCCTCCTCCTCCTCCTGCGCAGAAGAAGAAGAATCCCTTTATTTAGTCTGCGCACGTTTACGACAAATTATTAAATTATCCACAGATTTTACTCCACTTCCGCCTCTCTCGCGGCGCATCCGGTGGCCGTGGTCGCCATGGAGACCGTGAGGGCGGGGCTGGGCGAGATGGGTGGTCGCCATGGAGACCGCGGGGGCGGGAGGGGGGTTGGTCGCCATGGAGACTGCGCGGGGGGTGAAGGGGGAGGGGTTGTTGTGGTGGTGGTCGCCATGGAGACCGCGCCGGTGGCGTTCACTCGAGGTGCACCCAGCCTGGCACCACCACTCAGTGGTGAGTGGGTGAGTGAGTGACTGGGTGAGTGACTGGGTGAGTGAGTGACTGGGTGAGTGAGTGACTGGGTGAGTGAGTGAGTGAGTGACTGGGTGAGTGACTGGGTGAGTGGGTGAGTGGGTGAGTGATTGGGTGAGTGAGTGGGTGAGTGAGTGAGTGGGTGAGTGAGTGGGTGAGTGACTGGGTGAGTGGGTGAGTGAGTGAGTGAGTGGGTGGGTGACTGACTGGGTGGGTGAGTGACTGGGTGAGTGACTGGGTGAGTGAGTGGGTGAGTGAGTGGGTGAGTGAGTGGGTGAGTGACTGGGTGAGTGAGTGGGTGAGTTAGTGGGTGAGTGGCTGGGTGAGTGATTGACTGGGTGAGTGAGTGACTGGGTGAGTGAGTGGGTGAGTGAGTGAGTTGGTGAGTGGGTAAGTGAGTGACTGAGTGAGTGGGTGAGTGAGTGGGTGAGTGAGTGACTGAGTGAGTGAGTGGGTGAGTGACTGGGTGAGTGGGTGAGTGAGTGACTGAGTGAGTGGGTGAATGAGTGGGTGAGTGACTGAGTGAGTGACTGAGTGAGTGACTGTGTAAGTGTCTGAGTGAGTAACTGAGTGAGTGACTGGGTGATTGACTGAGTGAATGACTGTGTGAGTGACTGTGTGAGTGACTGAGTGAGTGAATGTGTGAGTGACTGTGTGAGTGACTGGGTGAGTGACTGGGTGAGTGACTGGGTGGGTGACTGGGTGAGTGACTGGGTGGGTGATGGGGTGAGTGACTGGGTGGGTGACTGGGTGAGTGACTGGGTGAGTGACTGGGTGAGTGACTGAGTGAGTGACTGGGTGGGTGACTGGGTGAGTGACTGGGTGAGTTGCTGGGTGAGTGACTGAGTGAGTGGCTGGGTGAGTGACTGGGTGAGTGACTGAGTGAGTGACTGAGTGAGTGACTGAGTGAGTGTCTGTGTGAGTGACTGTGTGAGTGACTGGGTGAGTGACTGAGTGGGTGAGTGTGTGAGTGGCTGGGTGAGTGACTGAGTGGGTGACTGAGTGAGTGACTGAGTGAGTGACTGGGTGAGGGACTGAGTGAGTGATTGGGTGAGTGATTGTGTGAGTGACTGTGTGAGTGACTGAGTGAGTGACTGGGTGACTGACTGGGTGAGTGACTGAGTGACTAGTTGAGTGACTGAGTGAGTGACTGAGTGAGTGGCTAGGTGAATGACTGAGTGACTGTGTGAGTGACTGTGTGAGTGACTGAGTGACTAGCTGAGTGACTGGGTGAGTGACTGACTGAGTGACTGAGTGAGTGACTGAGTGACTAGCTGAGTGACTGGGTGAGTGACTGTGTGAGTGACTGGGTGAGTGACTGACTGAGTGAGTGACTGAGTGACTGTGCGAGTGACTGGGTAAGTGACTGACTGTGTGAGTGACTGGGTGACTAGCTGAGTGACTGTGTGAGTGACTGGGTGAGTGACTGATGGAGTGACTGTGTGAGTGACTGAGTGAGTGAGTGACTGAGTGACCAGCTGAGTGACTGACTGAGTGACTGAGTGAGTGACTGAGTGACTAGGTGAGTGACTGACTGAGTGACTGAGTGAGTGACTGAGTGACTAGCTGAGTGACTGAGTGACTAGCTGACTGACTGAGTGAGTGACTGGGTGAGTGACTGACAGAGTGACTGTGTGAGTGACTGAGTGACTGACTGACTGAGTGACCAGCTGAGTGACTGACTGAGTGACTGAGTGAGTGACTGTGTGAGTGACTGGGTGACTGACTGACTGAGTGACTGAGTGACTAGCTGAGTGACTGTGTGAGTGACTGGGTGAGTGACTGATGGAGTGACTGTGTGAGTGACTGAGTGAGTGAGTGACTGAGTGACCAGCTGAGTGACTGACTGAGTGACTGAGTGAGTGACTGAGTGACTAGGTGAGTGACTGACTGAGTGACTGAGTGAGTGACTGAGTGACTAGCTGAGTGACTGAGTGACTAGCTGACTGACTGAGTGAGTGACTGGGTGAGTGACTGACAGAGTGACTGTGTGAGTGACTGAGTGACTGACTGACTGAGTGACCAGCTGAGTGACTGACTGAGTGACTGAGTGAGTGACTGTGTGAGTGACTGGGTGACTGACTGACTGAGTGACTGAGTGACTAGCTGACTGACTGTGTGAGTGACTAACCCCCCCCCCTCGTGCCTAGCCCATGGACGACTGCCTGCGCACGCTGGTGCTGGAGGGCGACGCTGCCGCCTTGCGCCGTCTTGCGGACGCGGCCACCGTGCCCACCGTGCCCGCCGTGCCCGCCGGGACAGCTGTGGCCACCGGAACAGCCGGGACAGCTGTTCCCGCCGGGACAGCCGGGACAGCTGTGGCCGCCATTGCCGCGTGCTCACGCGACGTCGAGGGGAAGTCGCCCCTTGACCTCGCCGCCATCTTGGGGCGCGATGACGTCATAGAGCAGCTGCTGAGGCTGGGGGCGGAGCCGGACGCGCGTAGCACGCGGGGTGTGTTACCACGTGACCGTGTGTACCACGTGACCGTGTGTGTGTGTGTGTGTACCACGTGACCGTGTGTGTGTGTGTGTACCACGTGACCGTGTGTGTGTGTGTGTGTACCACGTGACCGTGTGTGTGTGTGTGTACCACGTGACTGTGTGTGTGTTAGGTGGGGTTTGCCCCACCTAATGGTGAGCGGGCCCGGGTAAAACTACGTGGCCGGGAGTTGGAGCCTTTCCCTGTACACCTTGGGGTGCGACAGGGATGTCCTCTGGCTCCCACATTATTTAACATCTATTTCGACTGCGTAGTTCGTGAAGCCTTCAATAGCTATACCGGGGGAATTTCCATTTGGTACAGATATAATGGGAGGCTGATCGACGCCCGGGTGCGATCAAGGGATGGCTCCCTATTGGTCAACCACGTTATGTATGCCGATGATTTGGTAATAGCTGCTCATTCAGAGGAGGAGTTGGAGGCGCTGCTGCTGAGACTGGAGCGTGCCACTAAGAGGTGGGGCCTTACCATCAGCCCCACCAAAACTAAGCACCTGCCTGGGTATTTTGTACCATCGGACACTCCACCCCCACAACTTCCAATTGGTGATGGGGCAGTTGTGGAGAGAGTGGAGAGTTTCCCATACCTGGGCAGTGTGCTTATGACCGGCTCCAGTTTATCAGCAGAGGTCTCACTCCGAATCAGTCGAGCGGCAATATCTTTTCATCGGCTGCGTAACGCTGTGTGGAAGCTACCTGGTCTGTCGCTCCGCACGAAGCTTCAGGTCTTCTCGGCCACGGTCATTCCCTCCCTTCTCTACGCTTGCGAAACGTGGACCCCTCTAATGGAGCATTTTCGCCGGTTGGAAACATTTAGGCTGGCCTGACTATGATCCATCCTGGGTTTAACCTGCAGGCTGGATTGTGTGAGGAACTCACAAATCCTCGAAAGATCTGGGCAAAGTCCCATCGGTGAGCTCCTCTGGCAGGTAAGGCTGCGTTGGCTGGGCTATGTAGCCCGCATGCCCAGCCACCGCATGCCTAAACAGCTTTTGTTCGGCCGGATCGAGGGGGCTAAACGGGCGCGGCACGGGCTAGAGAGGAGATGGAATGATGTGGTACAGGAGGACGTGGAGCTGAGTGGACTTGCCGATGACTGGTACCAGCGGTGTCAAGATCGGCCTCAGTGGAGGAGGCTCGTGAAGGACGCTACTGGGCAGTTGGAGGCAGTCGCCCTCCAACAACAACGGAGGGCGGAGGAGCGATGCTCACAACAATGAGCGGAGCGCCGGGTGGCTAAAGCACAGCAAGTTGGCACAGTAGGGGGCACAGGTGGTGCATCAGCCAGTCATCTCGGTCATCTCGGTCAGTCGACCCGTGGCACCTGCTGGGTCTGCCCCGTGACCTCGTGCCAGCGGGCGTTCGACATTTCACGTGGTAGCCTCAAGGTGCACATGGCCTGGCACAAGCGTCGTGGTGACGTCACCGCCACTTAGTGGCGAATGGCGGTTGTTGTTGTTGTGTGTGTCACTGCAGGCTACTCTGCTCTGCACCACGCTGCGCTGTGGGGTCGACCCCGCTGTGTCTCCGCGCTGCTCCGTGGAGGCGCCGACCCGGTGACTCGCAACTTCGTGGGGGAGACGCCGCGTGACGCAGGCGGCAGGATGAGGCATGAGGCGGTCACTCGATCTCTACTCACTGCAGGTAGTGACCTAGTCACTCAGTCACTCACTCAGTCACTGAGTCACTCAGTCACTCACTCAGTCACTCAGTCACTCACTCAATCAGTCAGCCAGTCAGTCACTCAGTCACTCAGTCACTCACTCAGTCACTCAGTCACTCACTCACCCACTCACTCACCCACTCACTCAGTCACTCAGTCACTCAGTCAGTCACTGAGTCACTCAGTCACTCAGTCACTCACTCAGTCACTCAGTCAGTCAGTCACTCACTCAGTCACTCAGTCACTCAGTCAGTCACTCAGTCACTCAGTCACTCAGCCAGTCAGTCAGTCAGTCACTCAGCCACTCACTCACCTACTCACTCAGCCACTCACTCAGTCACTCACTCACCTACTCAGTCACCGCGTGACGCAGGAGACAGGATGAGGCATGAGGCGGTCACTCGATCTCTTCTCACTGCAGGTAGTGACCTAGTCACTCACTCAGTCACTCAGTCAGTCAGTCACTCACTCAGTCACTCACTCACTCAGTCACTCAGTCACTCAGTCAGTCAGTCACTCAGTCACTCAGTCACTCACTCAGTCACTCAGTCAGTCAGTCAGTCACTCAGTCACTCAGTCACTCAGTCAGTCACTCAGCCAGTCAGTCACTCAGTCAGTCACTCGTCACTCAGTCAGTCAGTCACTCAGTCAGTCACTCGTCACTCAGTCAGTCAGTCACTCAGTCACTCAGCCAGTCAGTCACTCAGTCAGTCACTCACTCAGTCACTCAGCCACCAGTCACTCACTCAGTCAGTCACTCAGTCAGTCACTGAGTCACTCAGGCACTCAGTCACTCACTCAGTCAGTCAGTCACTCACTCAGTCACTCAGTCACTCAGTCACTCAGTCAGTCAGTCAGCCAGTCACTCAGTCACTCAGTCAGTCACTCAGCCAGTCACTCAGTCAGTCACTCACTCAGTCAGTCACTCAGCCAGTCAGTCAGTCAGTCACTCACTCACCTACTCAGTCACCGCGTGACGCAGGCGGCAGGATGAGGCATGAGGCGGTCACTCGATCTCTACTCACTGCAGGTCGTCAGTCAATCAGTCACTCACTCAGTCAGTCACTCAGTCAGTCACTCAGTCAGTCAGTCACTCAGTCAGTCACTCAGTCACCTAGTCACTCAGTCAGTCAGTCAGTCACTCAGCCAGTCAGTCACTCACTCAGTCAGTCACTCAGTCAGTCAGTCACTCAGTCACTCAGTCACTAAGTCACTCACTCAGTCACTCAGTCACTCAGTCACTCACTCAGTCACTCAGCCAGTCAATCACTCAGTCACTCACTCAGTCAGTCAGTCAGTCACTCACCTACTCACTCAGTCAGTCAGTCACTCAGTCAGTCACTCAGTCAGTCAGTCACTCACCTACTCACTCAGTCAGTCAGTCACTCAGTCAGTCAGTCACTCACCTACTCACTCAGTCAGTCAGTCACTCAGTCACTCACTCACTCAGTCAGTCACTCAGTCACTCAGTCAGTCACTGAGTCACTGAGTCACTCAGTCACTCACTCAGTCACTCAGTCAGTCAGTCACTCACTCAGTCACTCAGTCAGTCACTCACTCACTCAGTCACTCAGTCACTCATCCACTCACTCACTCACCCACCCACGTGTGTGTGTGTGTCTGTGTGTGTGTCTGTGTGTGTGTCTGTGTGTGTGTGTGTGTGTCTGTGTGTGTCTGTGTGTGTGTGTGTCTGTGTGTGTGTGTCTGTGTGTGTCTGTGTGTGTCTGTGTGTGTGTGTCTGTGTGTGTGTCTGTGTGTGTGTCTGTGTGTGTGTGTAGAACTGAAGCAAGCGCTACTTCTGTGCGTCTCTGGGGTCGAGTCACTGGTTCACTCTCCCCAGCTGTGTCCCGTGAGGCTCAGCAAGGAGGACAAGGTGAGTGTGTCTCACCCTGTGTCTCTGTGTCTCACCCTGTGTCTCTGTGTCTCACCCTGTGTCTCTGTGTCTCACCCTGTGTGTCTGTGTGTGTCTCACCCTGTGTCTCTGTGTCTCACCCTGTCTCTGTGTCTCTGTGTGTGTGTCTCACCCTGTGTGTGTCTCTGTGTGTGTGTCTCACCCTGTCTCTGTGTCTCACCCTGTGTCTCTGTGTCTCACCCTGTGTGTCTGTGTGTGTCTCACCCTGTGTGTGTCTCTGTGTGTGTGTCTCACCCTGTCTCTCTGTGTGTCTCCCTGTGTGTGTCTCACCCTGTGTGTGTCTCTGTGTGTGTGTCTCACCCTGTCTCTCTGTGTGTCTCCCTGTGTGTGTCTCACCCTGTGTGTGTCTGTGTGTGTGTGTCTCACCCTGTCTCTGTGTCTCACCCTGTGTCTCTGTGTGTGTCTCACCCTGTGTGTCTGTGTGTGTCTCACCCTGTCTCTGTGTCTCACCCTGTGTCTCTGTGTCTCACCCTGTGTGTCTGTGTGTGTCTCACCCTGTGTGTGTCTCTGTGTGTGTGTCTCACCCTGTCTCTCTGTGTGTCTCCCTGTGTGTGTCTCACCCTGTGTGTGTCTCTGTGTGTGTGTCTCACCCTGTCTCTCTGTGTGTCTCCCTGTGTGTGTCTCACCCTGTGTGTGTCTGTGTGTGTGTGTCTCACCCTGTCTCTGTGTCTCACCCTGTGTCTCTGTGTGTGTCTCACCCTGTGTGTCTGTGTGTGTCTCACCCTGTGTCTCTGTGTCTCACCCTGTGTCTCTGTGTCTCACCCTGTGTGTCTGTGTGTGTCTCACCCTGTGTGTGTCTCTGTGTGTGTGTCTCACCCTGTCTCTCTGTGTGTCTCCCTGTGTGTGTCTCACCCTGTGTGTGTCTCTGTGTGTGTGTCTCACCCTGTCTCTGTGTCTCACCCTGTGTCTCTGTGTGTGTCTCACCCTGTGTGTCTGTGTGTGTCTCACCCTGTGTCTCTGTGTCTCACCCTGTGTCTCTGTGTCTCACCCTGTGTGTCTGTGTGTGTCTCACCCTGTGTGTGTCTCTGTGTGTGTGTCTCACCCTGTCTCTCTGTGTGTCTCCCTGTGTGTGTGTCTCACCCTGTCTGTGTCTCACCCTGTCTGTGTCTCACCCTGTGTGTCTCACCCTGTATTTGTGTGTCTCTGTATGTCTCTGTGTCTCTGTGTCTCACCCTGTGTGTGTGTGTCCCTGTGTGTCTGTGTGTGTCTCACCCTGTGTCTCTGTGTCTCACCCTGTGTGTCTGTGTGTGTCTCACCCTGTGTCTCTGTGTCTCACCCTGTGTGTCTGTGTGTGTCTCACCCTGTGTCTCTGTGTCTCACCCTGTGTGTCTGTGTGTGTCTCACCCTGTGTCTCTGTGTCTCACCCTGTGTGTCTGTGTGTGTCTCACCCTGTGTGTGTCTCTGTGTGTGTGTCTCACCCTGTCTCTCTGTGTGTCTCCCTGTGTGTGTGTCTCACCCTGTCTGTGTCTCACCCTGTCTGTGTCTCACCCTGTGTGTCTCACCCTGTATTTGTGTGTCTCTGTGTGTCTCTGTGTCTCTGTGTCTCACCCTGTGTGTGTGTGTGTCCCTGTGTGTCTGTGTGTGTCTCACCCTGTGTGTCTCACCCTGTATCTGTGTGTATCTGCGTGTGTCTCACCCTGTGTCTCTCTGTGTGTCTCTGCGTGTGTCTCACCCTGTGTCTCTGTGTGTGTCTCACCCTGTGTGTCTCACCCTGTGTCTCTGTGTGTGTCTCACCCTGTGTGTCTCACCCTGTGTCTCTGTGTGTGTCTCACCCTGTGTGTCTCACCCTGTGTCTCTGTGTGTGTCTCACCCTGTGTGTCTCACCCTGTGTCTCTGTGTGTGTCTGTGTGTGTCTCTATGTCTCTGTGTGTGTCTCTGTGTCTCTGTGTCTCTGTGTGTGTCTCTGTGTGTGTCTCACCCTGTGTCTCACCCTGTGTCTCTGTGTGTGTCTCTGTGTCTGTGTGTGTCTCTGTGTCTCTGTGTGTGTGTCTCTGTGTGTGTCTCACCCTGTGTCTCACCCTGTGTCTCTGTGTGTGTCTCTGTGTCTGTGTGTGTCTCTGTGTCTCTGTGTGTGTGTCTCTGCGTGTGTCTCACCCTGTGTCTCTGTGTGTGTCTCACCCTGTGTCTCACCCTGTGTCTCTGTGTGTGTCTCACCCTGTGTGTCTCACCCTGTGTCTCTGTGTGTGTCTCACCCTGTGTCTCACCCTGTGTCTCTGTGTGTGTCTCTGTGTCTCTGTGTGTGTCTCTGTGTCTCTGTGTGTGTCTCTGTGTCTCTGTGTGTGTCTCTGTGTCTCTGTGTGTGTCTCTGTGTCTCTGTGTGACAGCGCTTCCTGCTAGGAGCCTGTACCTCTCGCCGCGAGTGGCTCCGTGTCTCTGTGTGTGTCTCTGTGTCTCTGTGTGTGTCTCTGTGTCTCTGTGTGACAGCGCTTCCTGCTAGGAGCCTGTACCTCTCGCCGCGAGTGGCTCCGTGTCTCTGTGTGTGTCTCTGTGTCTCTGTGTGTGTCTCTGTGTCTCTGTGTGACAGCGCTTCCTGCTAGGAGCCTGTACCTCTCGCCGCGAGTGGCTCCGTGTCTCTGTGTGTGTCTCTGTGTCTCTGTGTGTGTCTCTGTGTCTCTGTGTGACAGCGCTTCCTGCTAGGAGCCTGTACCTCTCGCCGCGAGTGGCTCCGTGTCTCTGTGTGTGTCTCTGTGTCTCTGTGTGTGTCTCTGTGTCTCTGTGTGACAGCGCTTCCTGCTAGGAGCCTGTACCTCTCGCCGCGAGTGGCTGCGTGTCTCTGTGTGTGTCTCTGTGTCTCTGTGTGTGTCTCTGTGTCTCTGTGTGACAGCGCTTCCTGCTAGGAGCCTGTACCTCTCGCCGCGAGTGGCTGCGTGTCTCTGTGTGTGTCTCTGTGTCTCTGTGTGTGTCTCTGTGTCTCTGTGTGACAGCGCTTCCTGCTAGGAGCCTGTACCTCTCGCCGCGAGTGGCTCCGTGTCTCTGTGTGTGTCTCTGTGTCTCTGTGTGTGTCTCTGTGTCTCTGTGTGTGTCTCTGTGTCTCTGTGTGACAGCGCTTCCTGCTAGGAGCCTGTACCTCTCGCCGCGAGTGGCTCCGTGTCTCTGTGTGTGTCTCTGTGTCTCTGTGTGTGTCTCTGTGTCTCTGTGTGTGTCTCTGTGTCTCTGTGTGACAGCGCTTCCTGCTAGGAGCCTGTACCTCTCGCCGCGAGTGGCTCCGTGTCTCTGTGTGTGTCTCTGTGTCTCTGTGTGTGTCTCTGTGTCTCTGTGTGTGTCTCTGTGTCTCTGTGTGACAGCGCTTCCTGCTAGGAGCCTGTACCTCTCGCCGCGAGTGGCTCCGTGTCTCTGTGTGTGTCTCTGTGTCTCTGTGTGTGTCTCTGTGTCTCTGTGTGACAGCGCTTCCTGCTAGGAGCCTGTACCTCTCGCCGCGAGTGGCTCCGTGTCTCTGTGTGTGTCTCTGTGTCTCTGTGTGTGTCTCTGTGTCTCTGTGTGACAGCGCTTCCTGCTAGGAGCCTGTACCTCTCGCCGCGAGTGGCTCCGTGTCTCTGTGTGGTGTCTCTGTGTCTCTGTGTGTGTCTCTGTGTCTCTGTGTGACAGCGCTTCCTGCTAGGAGCCTGTACCTCTCGCCGCGAGTGGCTCCGTGTCTCTGTGTGTGTCTCTGTGTCTCTGTGTGTGTCTCTGTGTCTCTGTGTGTGTCTCTGTGTCTCTGTGTGACAGCGCTTCCTGCTAGGAGCCTGTACCTCTCGCCGCGAGTGGCTCCGTGTCTCTGTGTCTGCTGATAGTCTCTGTGTGTGTCTCTGTGTCTCTGTGTGTGTCTCTGTGTCTCTGTGTGACAGCGCTTCCTGCTAGGAGCCTGTACCTCTCGCCGCGAGTGGCTCCGTGTCTCTGTGTGTG
>NW_027621333.1:0-16522 GCF_964198595.1 Lampetra fluviatilis | reverse complement strand
ACCACTACACCACTCACCACTACACTCACCACTACACACTCACCACTACACACTCACCACTACACTCACCACTACACTCACCACTACACACTCACCACTACACACTCACCTACACACTCACCACTACACACTCACCACTACACACTCACCACTACACTCACCACTACACACTCACACACTCACTACAACACTCACACACTACACTCACCACTACACACTCACCACTACACACTCACCACTACACTCACCACTACACACTCACCACTACACACTCACCACTACACACTCACCACTACACACTCACCACTACACACTCACCACTACACTCACCACTACACACTCACCACTACACACTCACCACTACACACTCACCACTACACTCACCACTACACACTCACCACTACACACTCACCACTACACACTCACCACTACACTCACCACTACACACTCACCACTACACTCACCACTACACACTCACCACTACACACTCACCACTACACACTCACCACTACACACTCACTACACACTCACCACTACACTCACCACTACACACTCACCACTCACACACTCACCACTACACACTCACCACTACACACTCACACTACACTCACCACTACACACTCACCACTACACACTCACCACTACACTCACCACTACACACTCACCACTACACACTCACCACACACTCACCACTACACACTCACCACTACACACTCACCACTACACACACACTACACACTCACCACTACACTCACCACTACACACTCACCACTACACACTCACCACTACACTCACCACTACACACTCACCACTACACACTCACCACTACACTCACCACTACACACTCACCACTACACACTCACTACACACTCACCACTACACACTCACCACTACACACTCACCACTACACACTCACCACTACACTCACCACTACACACTCACTACACACACTCACCACTACACACTCACTACACACACTCACCACTACACACTCACCACTACACACTCACCACTACACACTCACCACTACACACTCACCACTACACACTCACCACTACACTCACCACTACACACTCACTACACACTCACCACTACACACTCACCACTACACACTCACCACTACACACTCACCACTACACACTCACCACTACACTCACCACTACACACTCACCACTACACTCACCACTACACACTCACCACTACACACTCACCACTACACTCACCACTACACTCACCACTACACACTCACCACTACACACTCACTACACACTCACCACTACACACTCACCACTACACACTCACACACTCACACTACACACTCACCACTACACACTCACCACTACACACTCACCACTACACACTCACCACTACACACTCACCACTACACACTCACTACACACTCACCACTACACACTCACCACTACACTCACCACTACACACTCACCACTACACTCTCACCACTACACACTCACTACACACTCACTCACTACACACTCACCACTACACTCACCACTACACACTCACCACTACACCTCACCACTACACACTCACTACACACTCACTCACCACTACACACTCACTCACTACACACTCACCACTACACACTCACCACTACACTCACCACTACACACTCACCACTACACTCACCACTACACACTCACTACACACTCACTCACTACACACTCACCACTACACACACACTCACCACTACACTCACCACTACACACTCACCACTACACACTCACCACTACACTCACCACTACACACTCACTACACACTCACTACACACTCACCACTACACACTCACCACTACACACTCACTCACTACACACTCACTCACTACACACTCACCACTACACACTCACCACTACACTCACCACTACACACTCACCACTACACTCACCACTACACACTCACTACACACTCACCACTACACACTCACCACTACACACTCACCACTACACACTCACTACACACTCACTACACACACTCACCACTACACACTCACCACTACACTCACCACTACACACTCACCACTACACTCACCACTACACACTCACCACTACACTCACCACTACACACTCACCACTACACACTCACTCACTACACACTCACCACTACACACTCACCACTACACTCACCACTACACACTCACTACACACTCACTCACTACACACTCACTACTACTACACTCACCACTACACACTCACCACTACACACTCACCACTACACACTCACCACCACACACTCACCACTACACACTCACCACTACACACTCACCACTACACACTCACCACTACACACTCACCACTACACACTCACCACTACACACTCACCACTACACACTCACCACTACACACTCACTCACTACACACTCACCACTACACACTCACCACTACACACTCACCACCACACACTCACCACTACACACTCACCACTACACACTCACCACTACACACTCACCACTACACTCACCACTACACACTCACCACTACACACTCACCACTACACACTCACCACTACACACTCACCACTACACACTCACCACTACACACTCACCACTACACACTCACCACTACACACTCACCACTACACACTCACCACTACACACTCACCACTACACACTCACCACTACACACTCACCACTACACACTCACCACTACACACTCACCACTACACACTCACCACTACACACTCACCACTACACACTCACCACTACACTCACACTACACACCACTACACACTCACCACTACTACACTCACCACTACACACTCACCACTACTACACTCACCACTACTACACTCACCACACACTCACTCACCACTACACACTCACCACTACACACTCACCACTACACACTCACCACTACACACTCACCACTACACACTCACCACTACACACTCACCACTACACACTCACCACTACACACTCACCACTACACACTCACCACTACACACTCACCACTACACACTCACCACTACACTCACCACTACACTCACCACTACACACTCACCACTACACACTCACCACTACACTCACTACACACACTCACCACTACACACTCACCACTACACACTCACCACTACACACTCACTACACACTCACCACTACACTCACCACACTACACACTCACCACTACACACTCACCACTACACTCACCACTACACTCACCACTACACACTCACCACTACACACTCACCACTACACACTCACCACTACACACTCACCACTACACTCACCACTACACTCACCACTACACACTCACCACTACACACTCACCACTACACACTCACCACTACACACTCACCACTACACACTCACCACACACTCACCACTACACACTCACCACTACACACTCACCACTACACACTCACCACTACACACTCACCACTACACACTCACCACTACACACTCACCACTACACACTCACCACACACTCCACCTACACACTCACCACTACACACTCACCACTACACACTCACCACTACACACTCACCACTACACACTCACCACTACACACTCACCACTACACACTCACCACTACACACTCACCACTACACTCACCACTACACACTCACCACTACACACTCACCACTACACACTCACCACTACACTCACCACTACACACTCACCACTACACACTCACCACTACACACTCACCACTACACACTCACCACTACACTCACCACTACACACTCACCACTACACACTCACCACTACACACACTCACCACTACACTCACCACTACACACTCACCACTACACACACACTCACTACACACTCACCACTACACACTCACTACACACTCACCACTACACTCACCACACACTCACCACTACACACTCACCACTACACTCACCACACACTCACCACTACACACTCACCACTACACACTCACCACTACACACTCACTACACACTCACCACTACACTCACCACACACTCACCACTACACACTCACCACTACACACTCACCACTACACACTCACCACTACACACTCACCACTACACACTCACTACACACTCACCACTACACACTCACCACTACACACTCACCACTACACACTCACCACTACACACTCACCACTACACACTCACCACTACACTCACCACTACACACTCACCACTACACACTCACCACTACACACTCACTACACACACACTCACCACTACACACTCACCACTACACTCACCACTACACACTCACCACTACACACTCACCACACACTCACCACTACACACTCACCACTACACTCACCACTACACACTCACCACTACACACTCACCACTACACACTCACCACTACACACTCACCACACACTCACCACTACACACTCACCACTACACACTCACCACTACACTCACCACTACACACTCACCACTACACACTCACCACTACACACTCACCACTACACTCACCACTACACACTCACCACTACACACTCACCACTACACACTCACCACTACACTCACCACTACACACTCACCACTACACTCACCACTACACACTCACCACTACACACTCACCACACACTCACCACTACACACTCACCACTACACTCACCACTACACACTCACCACTACACACTCACCACTACACACTCACCACTACACACTCACCACACACTCACCACTACACACTCACCACTACACACTCACCACTACACACTCACCACTACACACTCACCACACACTCACCACTACACTCACCACTACACACTCACCACTACACACTCACCACTACACACTCACCACTACACACTCACCACTACACACTCACCACTACACTCACTACACACACTCACCACTACACACTCACCACTACACACTCACCACTACACACTCACCACTACACTCACTACACACACTCACCACTACACACTCACTACACACTCACCACTACACTCACCACTACACACTCACTACACACACTCACTACACACTCACCACTACACTCACTACACACACTCACCACTACACACTCACTACACACTCACCACTACACTCACCACTACACACTCACCACTACACACTCACTACACACTCACCACTACACACTCACTACACACACTCACCACTACACTCACCACTACACACTCACCACTACACACTCACCACTACACTCACCACTACACACTCACCACTACACTCACCACTACACACTCACCTCTACACACTCACCACTACACACTCACCACTACACACTCACCACTACACTCACCACTACACACTCACCACTACACACTCACCACTACACTCACCACTACACACTCACCACTACACTCACCACTACACACTCACCACTACACACTCACCACTACACACTCACCACTACACACTCACCACTACACACTCACCACTACACTCACCACTACACACTCACCACTACACTCACCACTACACACTCACCACTACACACTCACCACTACACTCACTACACACACTCACCACTACACACTCACTACACACACTCACCACTACACACACTCACTACACACTCACCACTACACTCACCACTACACACTCACTACACACTCACCACTACACTCACCACTACACACTCACCACTACACACACACTCACTACACACTCACTCACTACACACTCACCTCTACACACTCACTACACACACTCACCACTACACACTCACTACACACACTCACCACTACACACACACTCACTACACACTCACTCACTACACACTCACCACTACACTCACTACACACACTCACCACTACACACTCACTACACACACTCACCACTACACACTCACTACACACACTCACCACTACACACTCACCACTACACACTCACCACTACACACTCACCACTACACACTCACTACACACTCACCACTACACTCACCACTACACACTCACCACTACACACTCACCACTACACACTCACTACACACTCACCACTACACTCACTACACACACTCACCACTACACACTCACTACACACACTCACCACTACACACTCACTACACACACTCACCACTACACACTCACCACTACACACTCACCACTACACACTCACCACTACACACTCACCACTACACACTCACCACTACACACTCACCACTACACTCACCACTACACACACACTCACTACACACTCACCACTACACACTCACTACACACTCACCACTACACTCACCACTACACACTCACCACTCACTCACTCACCACTACACACTCACCACTACACACTCACTACACACACACTCACCACTACACACTCACTCTACACACACTCACCACTCACTCACCACCACCCCCCTCCCCCGTGTTTCTCCAGGAGCTGGGCAATGGTCTGGAGCAGTGCAAACACAACGCCGCCTTGCAGCAGATCCTCACCAACGCCACCATCATGGTGGTGAGCGTCACCGCCTCCACCACACAGGGGTAACTCGCTCACCACCACCGCACTCACTACCGCACTCACCACCTCGCTCACCACCTCGCTCACCACCTCGCTCACCACCTCGCTCACCACCTCGCTCACCACCTCGCTCACCACCTCGCTCACCACCTCGCTCACCACCTCGCTCACCACCTCGCTCACCACCTCGCTCACCACCTCGCTCACCACCTCGCTCACCACCTCGCTCACCACCTCGCTCACCCACCCACTCACTCACCCACCCACTCACTCACCCACCCACTCACCCACTCACCCACCCACTCACCCACCCACTCACTCACCCACCCACTCACAATCTCACTCTCACTCACCCACTCACTTACCCTCTCACTCACCCACCCACTCACCCACTCACCCACCCACTCACCACTCACTCACCCACTCATTCACCCACTCACTCACTCACCCACCCACTCACTCACCCACTCACTCACCCTTTCACTCACCCAGTCACCCACTCACTCACTCACCCACTCACCTACTCGCTCACCACTCACCCACCCACTCACCCTCTCACTCACCCACTCACTTACCCACCCACCCACTCACCCACCCACTCACCCACTCACCCACCCACCCACTCACCCACCCACTCACTCACCCACCCACTCACTCACCCACCCACCCACCCACTCACCCACCCACCCACTCACTCACCCACCCACCCACTCACTCACCCACCACCCACTCACCCACCCACCCACCCACTCTCTCACCCACCCACTCACTCACCCACCCACCCACTCACCCACCCACTCACTCACCCACCCACTCACTCACCCACCCACCCACCCACTCTCTCACCCACCCACTCACTCACCCACCCACCCACTCACCCACCCACTCACTCACCCACCCACCCACCCACTCACTCACTCACTCACCCACCCACCCACTCACTCACCCACCCACCCACCCACTCACCCACCCACCCACCCACTCACTCACCCTCTCACCACTCACCGTGCATGTGCAGGCAACAGCTGAGTGGTGAGGAGCTGTCCCGCCTCACCGAGGCGTGTGACATGGCCCTGTCGCTCCACGCCGCTCGCATCACTCACCCACTCACTCACCCAGTCACTCACCCAGTGACTCACCCAGTGACTCACCCAGTGACTCACCCTCTCACTCACCCACTCGTTCACCTTCTCACTCACACAGTCACTCACTCAGTCACTCACCTAGTCACTTACCCAGTCACTCAGCCACTCACTCACCCAGTGACTCACACACTCACTCACCCTCCCACTCACCCACTCACTCACCCTCCCACTCACTCACCCCTCCCACTCACCCACCCTCCCACTCACCCACCCACTCACCCTCTCACCCACCCACCCCACTCACCTTCTCACTCACTCACTCACCCTCTCACCACCCACCCTCTCACCACTCACCCGCTCACCACTCACCGTGCGTGTGCAGGCAACAGCTGAGTGGTGAGGAGCTGTCCCGCCTCACCGAGGCGTGTGACATGGCCCCTCTCGCTCCACGCCGCTCGCTCACTCACCCACTCACTCACCCACTCACTCACCCAGTCACTCACCCAGTGACTCACCCAGTGACTCACCCTCTCACTCACCCACTCGTTCACCTTCTCACTCACACAGTCACTCACTCAGTCACTCACCTAGTCACTTACCCAGTCACTCAGCCACTCACTCACCCAGTGACTCACACACTCACTCACCCTCCCACTCATTCACCCTCTCACTCACCCTCTCACTCACCCACCCACTCACCCACCCCGCTCACCCACCCACTCACTCACCCACCCACTCACCCTCTCACCCACCCTCTCACTCACCCTCTCACCCACCCACTCACCCTCTCACCACTCACCCTCTCACCACTCACCGTGCATGTGCAGGCAACAGCTGAGTGGTGAGGAGCTGTCCCGCCTCACCGAGGCGTGTGACATGGCCCTGTCTCTCCACGCCGCGCGCTCACTCACCCACTCACTCACCCACTCACTCACCCAGTCACTCACCCAGTGACTCACCCAGTGACTCACCCTCTCACTCAACCACTCGTTCACCTTCTCACTCACCCTCCCACTCACCCACCCATTCACCCTCTCACTCACCCTCTCACTCACCCACCCACTCACCCACCCACTCACCCACCCACTCACCCACCCACTCACCCACCCACTCACCCTCTCACCCCACCCTCTCACTCACCCTCTCACCCACCCACTCACCCTCTCACCACTCACCCTCTCACCACTCACCGTGCGTGTGCAGGCAACAGCTGAGTGGTGAGGAGCTGTCCCGCCTCACCGAGGCGTGTGACATGGCCCTGTCTCTCCACGCCGCGCGCTCACGAGTGTTGGAGTACGTCCAGTCGAGGATGTCCTTCATCGCTCCCAACGTCAGCATCATCGTGGGTGCCTCGTCAGCCGCCAAGATCATGGGTGACTAGTCACACAGTCACTCAGCCAGTCACTCGCTCAGACACTCGCTCAGGTCACTCACACAGTCACTCGCTCAGTCACTCGCCCAGACACTCGCCCAGTCACTCACACAGTCACTCACCCCAGACACTCACCCAGTTACTCACCCAGTCAGCCAGTCACTCACCCAGACACTCAGCCACTCACTTAGTCACGCACTCAGACACTCAGCCACTCACTTAGTCACGCACTCAGACACTCACCCAGTCACTCACTCAGTCACTCACTCATTCACCCAGTCACTCACCCACTCACTCACTCAGACACTCACCCGGTCACTCACCCGGTCACTCACCCAGTCACGCGCCCAGACACTCATCCAGCCACTCACCCAGTCACTCACACAGTCACTCACCCAGTTTGTGTCTCTGTGTGTGTGTTTTTCTGTCTCTCTCTGTGTCTCTCTCTGTGTCTCTGTGTGTCTCTCTGTCTATGTCTGTATCTCTCTGTGTCTCTGTCTGTGTGTCTCTGTGTCTCTGTGTGTGTGTGTCTCTGTCTCTCTCTCTGTCTCTCTGTGTCTCTGTGTGTGTGTCTCTGTGTGTGTCTCTCTGTGTGTGTGTCTCTGTGTGATCTCCAGGCGTGGCAGGAGGCCTCACGGCGCTCTCTAAGATGCCGGCGTGCAACGTGATGCTGCTGGGAGCTCAGCGCAAGTCTCTGTCCGGCTTCAGCACCGTGGCCATTCTGCCGCACACCGGGTTCATCTACCACAGCGACATCGTGCAAGGCCTCCCACCGGTGAGGAGTGGGTGGGTGGGTGGGTGGGTGAGTGGGTGAGTGGGTGAGTGGGTGGGTGAGTGGGTGGGTGAGTGGGTGGGTGAGTGGGTGGGTGAGTGGCGTGGGTGGGTGAGTGGGTGGGTGAGTGGGTGGGTGAGTGGGTGGGTAGGTGAGTGGGTGGGTAGGTGAGTGGGTGGGTGAGTGAGTGGGTGGGTGGGTGGGTGGGTGGGTGAGTGAGTGGGTGGGTGAGTGGGTGGGTGAGTGGGTGGGTGGGTGAGTGGGTGGGTGAGTGGGTGGGTAGGTGAGTGGGTGGGTAGGTGAGTGGGTGGGTGAGTGAGTGGGTGGGTGAGTGGGTGGGTGAGTGGGTGGGTGGGTGAGTGGGTGGGTGGGTGGGTGGGTGAGTGGGTGAGTGGGTGGGTGGGTGGGTGAGGTGGGTGGGTGGGTGAGGTGGGTGGGTGGGTGAGGTGGGTGGGTGGGTGAGGTGGGTGGGTGGGTGAGGTGGGTGGGTGGGTGAGGTGGGTGGGTGGGTGAGGTGGGTGGGTGGGTGAGGTGGGTGGGTGGGTGAGGTGGGTGGGTGGGTGGGTGAGTGAGTGGAGTGGGTGAGTGGCCATCCTCCCACACACCGGGTTCATCTACCACAGCGACATCGTGCAAGGCCTCCCACCGGTGAGGAGTGGGTGGGTGAGTGGGTGAGTGGGTGGGTGAGTGGGTGAGTGGGTGGCTGGGTGAGCGGGCGTTCATGTCGTGATGGTTAACGTGGTGGTTAATGTGGTGGTGGTGGTTAATGTGGTGGTGGTGGTTAATGTGGTGGTGGTGGTGGTTAATGTGGTGGTGGTGGTGGTGGTTAATGTGGTGGTGGTGGTTCACATGGTGGTGGTTAATGTTGTGGTGGTGGTGGTGGTGGTGCCAGGATCTGCGCAAGAGAGCTGCCCGTCTGGTGGCGGCCAAGTGCTCCCTAGCGGCACGAGTAGACAGCTTCCACGAGAGCACAGACGGCAAGGTGAGTCACCCACCTAGTCACTCACCACTCACCCAGTGACTCACACAGTCACCCACTCACTCAGTCACTCACCCAGTGAGTCACCCACCTAGTCACCCACTCACTCAGTCACTCACCCAGTGAGTCACCCACCTAGTCACCCACTCACTCAGTCACTCACCCACTCACTCACTCACCTACTCACTCACCCACTCACCCACTCACTCACTCACCCACTCACTCACCCAGTGAGTCACCCACCTAGTCACCCACCCACTCACCCACCACTCACCCACCTACTCACCCAGTGAGTCTTCCACCACTCACCCACCTCACTCACCTACTCACTCACTCACCTACTCACCCAGTCACTCACCCACTCACCCACCCACCCACTCACTCACCCACCCAGTGACTCACCCACCCACTCACCCACCCACCCACTCACCACCCACCCACTCACCCACTCACTCGCTCACTCACCTACTCACCCACTCACCCACTCACCCACTCACTCACCCACTCACTCACCTACTCACTCAGTGACTCACACAGTCACTCACCCACTCACCCACCCACTCACCCACCCACCCACTCACTCACCCACCCACTCACCCACCCACCCACCCACTCACTCACCCACCCACCCACCCACTCACTCACCCACTCACCCACCCACTCACCCACTCACCCACTCACTCCACTCACCCACTCACCCACTCACTCCACTCACCCACTCCACTCACCCACCCACCCACTCACTCACCCACTCACCCACTCATCCACTCACTCACTCACTCCACTCACCCACCCACTCACCCACCCACTCACCCACCCACCCACTCACCCACTCACTCACCCACTCACTCACTCACCCACTCACCCACTCACTCACCCACCCACTCACCCACTCACTCACCCACCCACTCACTCACCCACTCACTCACCCACTCACTCACTCACCTACTCACTCAGTGACTCACACAGTCACTCACCCACTCACCCACCCACTCACCCACTCACCCACCCACTCACCCACCCACTCACCCACCCACTCACCCACCCACTCACTCACCCACTCACCCACCCACTCACCCACTCACCCACTCACTCCACTCACCCACTCACCCACTCACCCACTCACTCCACTCACTCACCCACTCACTCACCCACCCACTCACCCACTCACCCACCCACCCACCCACTCACTCACCCACCTACTCACTCACCCCACTCACTCACCCACCCACCCACTCACCCACCCACCCACTCACTCACCCACTCACCCACTCACCCACTCACCCACTCACTCCACTCACCCACCCACCCCACTCACTCACCCACTCACTCACCCACCCACTCACCCACTCACCCACCCACCCACCCACTCACCCACTCACTCACCCACTCACTCACTCACTCACCTACTCACTCAGTGACTCACACAGTCACCCACCCACTCACCCACTCACCCACTCACTCACCCACCCACCCACTCACTCACCCACTCACTCCACTCACCCACCCACCCACTCACTCACCCACTCACCCACTCACCCACTCACCCACCCACCCCACCCACTCACTCACCCACTCACCCACCCACCCACTCACCCACCCACCCACCCACCCACTCACCCACCCACTCACCCACCCACCCACTCACCCACCCACCCACTCACCCACCCACCCACCCACTCACCCACCCACCCACTCACTCACCCACCCACTCACTCACCCACCCACCCACCCACTCACCCACCCACCCACCCACTCACTCACCCACCCACCCACCCACTCACCCACCCACCTACTCACTCACCCACTCACCCACCCACCCACTCACCCACCCACCCACTCACCCACCCACTCACCCACCCACCCACTCACTCACCCACCCACTCACTCACCCACCCACTCACTCACCCACTCACCCACCCACCCACCCACCCACTCACCCACCCACCCACTCACCCACCCACCCACCCACCCACTCACTCACCCACCCACCCACTCACCCACCCACCCACCCACTCACCCACCCACCCACCCACTCACTCACCCACTCACTCACCCACCCACTCCACTCACCCACCCACCCACCTACTCACTCACCCACTCACTCACCCACCCACTCACCCACCCACCCACCCACTCACCCACCCACTCACTCACCCACCCACTCACCCACCCACTCACTCACCCACCCACTCACTCACCCACTCACCCACCCACCCACCCACCCACCCACCCACCACCCACCCACCCACTCACCCACCCACCCACTCACCCACCCACCCACCCACCCACTCACCCACCCACCCACCCACCCACTCACCCACCCACCCACTCACCCACCCACTCACCCACCCACTCACTCACCCACCCACTCACTCACCCACTCACCCACCCACCCACCCACTCACCCACCCACCCACTCACCCACCCACCCACCCACTCACCCACCCACCCACCCACTCACCCACCCACCCACCCACTCACTCACCCACTCACTCACCCACCCACCCACCCACTCACCCACCCACCCACCCACTCACCCACCCACCCACCCACTCACCCACCCACCTACTCACTCACCCACTCACTCACCCACCCACCCACTCACCCACCCACTCACCCACCCACCCACTCACCCACCCACTCACCCACCCACCCACTCACCCACCCACTCACCCACCCACTCACTCACCCACCCACTCACTCACCCACTCACCCACCCACCCACTCACCCACCCACTCACCCACTCACCCACCCACTCACCCACCCACTCACCCACCCACTCACCCACCCACCCACCCACTCACCCACCCACTCACCCACCCACTCACTCACCCACCCACCCACCCACCCACTCACTCACCCCCTCACCCACTCACCCCCTCACCCACTCACTCACCCACCCACTCACCCACCCACTCTGTGCGTGCCTCCTTTAGGTCGGCTTCGACTTAAAGGAGGAGGTGGAGAAGCGATTTGACAAGTGGCAGGAACCTCCTCCGGTGAAGCCGGTGAAGCCGCTGCCGGCTCCATTGGACGCCCTGCGCAAGAAACGCGGCGGGCGCCGGTAACCATGGAGACCGCGGGGATGGGGGGGGGGTAACCATGGAGACCAGGGGGGGGGGGATGGGGTTACCACGGAGACGAGAGGAGGGGAGGTGAGGGGAAGGGTAACCGTTGAGATGAGGAGATGGGGTTGCCACGGAGACCGAGGGGGTGGGTGAGGGGGTAACCACGGAGACAGAGGGGGTTGGGGCATCAGTAACCATGGAGATTGGGAGAGGGGGGGGGGGTGTGCAGGTAACCATGGAGATGGTGGAGAGGGGGGCGTGCCGGTAACCATGGAGACGGAGGGGGGGGGGGCAGAGGGAGAGAGAAGAGACCCACACTCACCCCTCATCTCTCGCCCCCCCCCGCCCCCCCCCTCGCCCCCCCCTCGCCCCGCCCCCCCCCCGCCCCCCCCCCTCGCCCCGCCTCCCCCCCCGCCCCCCCCCCCTCGCCCCGCCCCCCCCCCCCTCGCCCCGCCCCCCCCCCCCCCGCCACCTCCCCTCGCCCCGCCCCCCCCCGCCCCCCCCCTCGCCCCGCCTCCCCCCCGCCCCCCCCCCTCGCCCCGCCCCCCCCCCGCCCCCCCCCCGCCCCCCCCCCCTCGCCCCGCCCCCCCCCCCGCCACCTCCCCAGGTACCGCAAGATGAAGGAGCGTCTTGGACTCACCGACCTGCGCAAGCAGGCCAACCGCATGACCTTCGGAGAGGTGAAAACCACGGCCTCTGTCTCACCCCCTCATGCAACTTCTGTCTCACTTTGAAGACAGCTTCTGTCTCACTTTGAAGACGGCTTCTGTCTGTCTCCAAGTACAACTTGTGTCTCGCTTTGAAGACGGCTTCTGTCTGTCTTCAGAGACAACTTCTGTCTCACTCACTCGTACAGCTTCTGTATCATTTTAAAGACAACTTCTGTCTGCCAAAGACAGCTTCTGTCTCACTCTCTCAGACAACTTCTATCTCACTCCTTAGACCATTTCTGTCACTACACACACAGACACAAGACAAAGATCCCCCGTGTAGCCTGTAACAGACTGTAGGGGCAAGTGCTGTTAGCAAGCACCTATGAAGGCCGGCACAGCACACGAGGGGGTGGGTGGCCAGCACCACGCCCGACCGCCTTTGTCTCCCCAGTGACGATGTCCACTACACCACCGATACACCAGGTACTCATTTGAGGCTGAGTCGACCTAGGGGAGGCCCAGGACCAGTTCAGATAATCGTCACTGATGTTGGCCGTGAGCGGGAATCAAACTCAGGTCGCCGGGTTCGTAGCGCAGCGTGGCGCTAACCTGCTCATGACACAAACAAGGACCACAGCTTCTGTCTGAGGCTGTACAGGAAACAGGCAGTGGACCACAGCTTCTGTCTCAGTCTATACAGGACACTGGCAGTGGTCCACAGCTTCTGGCTGAGTCTACAGCAGACAGGGAATGTACATTATCTTCTGTCTGAGTCTGCACAGGACACTGGCAGTGGACCACAGCTTCTGTCTGAGTCTATACAGGATACTGGCAGTGGACCACAGCTTCTGTCTCAGTCGATACAGGACACTGGTAGTGGACCACAGCTTCTGTCTGAGTCTGCACAAGACACTGGCAGTGGCCCACCCACAGCTTCTGTCTGAGCCTGTACAGGAGACTGGTAGTGGACCACAGCTTCTGTCTGAGTCTGTACAAGACACTGGCAGTGGACCACAGCTTCTGTCTGAGTCTGCACAGTAGACTGGCAGTGGACCACAGCTTCTGTTTGAGTCTATACAGGGGACTGGCAGTGGACCACAGCTTCTGTCTGAGTCTGCACAGGAGACTGGCAGTGGACCACAGCTTCTGTCTGAGTCTACACAGGAGACTGGCAGTGGACCACAGCTTCTGTCTGAGTCTGCACAGGACACTGGCAGTTGACCACAGCTTCTGTCTGAGTCTGCACAGTAGACTGGCAGTGGACCACAGCTTCTGTTTGAGTCTATACAGGGGACTGGCAGTGGACCACAGCTTCTGTCTGAGTCTGCACAGGAGACTGGCAGTGGACCACAGCTTCTGTCTGAGTCTACACAGGAGACTGGCAGTGGACCACAGCTTCTGTCTGAGTCTGCACAGGACACTGGCAGTTGACCACAGCTTCTGGCTGAGTCTATACAGTAGACTGGCAGTGGACCACAGCTTCTGTCTGGTGGTGTCCCGGTTGTAGATTGAGGAGGACGCCTACCAGGAGGATCTCGGCTTCAGCCTTGGCCAGATCGGCAAGTCCGGCGCAGGCCGCATTCGCGCAGCGCAAGCCAACGAGGTGACCAAGGCTCGCATCTCCAAGTCCATGCAGGTAACAACCACTCACCCAGTCACTCAGTCGCTCGCTCACTCAGTCACTCACCCAGTCACTCACTCAGTCACTCACCCAGTCACTCAGTCGCTCGCTCACCCAGTCACCCGCTCGCTCACCCAGTCACTCACCCAGTCACCAACTCACTCACCCAGCCACTCACCCACCAACCCACTCACTCACCCAGTCACTCACCCAGCCACTCACCCAGACACTCACCCAGTCACCCACTCACTCACCCAGTTACTCACCCAGACACCCAGCCACTCACCCAGCCACTCACTCACCCAGTCACTCATCCACTCAGTCACCCAGTCACTCACCCACTCAGTCACCCAGTCACTCACTCAGTCACTCACCCACTCACACAGTCACTCACCCAGTCACTCACCCAGTCACCCACACTGTCACTCACACAGTCACTCACCCAGTCACTCACCCAGCCACTCACCCAGCCACTCACTCAGTCACTCACCCAGCCACTCACCCAGTCACTCACCTCAGTCACTCACTCACCCAGTCAGTCACCCAGTCACTCACTCAGATGATGATGACGCTTCTACTGATGC
>NW_027621332.1:0-64458 GCF_964198595.1 Lampetra fluviatilis | reverse complement strand
ACTGTGCCGAGGGACCCCCAGTCGCACTGTGCCGAGGGACCCCCAGTCGCACTGTGCCGAGGGACCCCCAGTCGCACTGTGCCGAGGGACCCCCAGTCGCACTGTGCCGAGGGACCCCCAGTCGCACTGTGCCGAGGGACCCCCAGTCGCACTGTGCCGAGGGACCCCCAGTCGCACTGTGCCGAGGGACCCCCAGTCGCACTGTGCCGAGGGACCCCCAGTCGCACTGTGCCGAGGGACCCCCAGTCGCACTGTGCCGAGGGACCCCCAGTCGCACTGTGCCGGGGGACCCCCAGTCGCACTGTGCCGGGGGACCCCCAGTCGCACTGTGCCGGGGGACCCCCAGTCGCACTGTGCCGGGGGACCCCCAGTCGCACTGTGCCGGGGGACCCAAGTCGCACTGTGCCGGGGGACCCAAGTCGCACTGTGCCGGGGGACCCAAGTCGCACTGTGCCGGGGGACCCAAGTCGCACTGTGCCGGGGGACCCAAGTCGCACTGTGCCGGGGGACCCAAGTCGCACTGTGCCGGGGGACCCCAGTCGCACTGTGCCGGGGGACCCCAGTCGCACTGTGCCGGGGGACCCCAGTCGCACTGTACCGGGGGACCCCAGTCGCACTGTACCGGGGGACCCCAGTCGCACTGTACCGGGGGACCCCAGTCGCACTGTACCGGGGGACCCCAGTCGCACTGTACCGGGGGACCCCAGTCGCACTGTACCGGGGGACCCCAGTCGCACTGTACCGGGGGACCCCAGTCGCACTGTACCGGGGGACCCCCAGTCGCACTGTACCGGGGGACCCCCAGTCGCACTGTACCGGGGGACCCCCAGTCGCACTGTACCGGGGGACGCCCAGTCGCACTGTACCGGGGGACGCCCAGTCGCACTGTACCGGGGGACGCCCAGTCGCACTGTACCGGGGGACGCCCAGTCGCACTGTACCGGGGGACCGCCCAGTCGCACTGTACCGGGGGACCCCCCAGTCGCACTGTACCGGGGGACCCCCCAGTCGCACTGTACCGGGGGACCCCCCAGTCGCACTGTACCGGGGGACCCCCCAGTCGCACTGTACCGGGGGACCCCCCAGTCGCACTGTACCGGGGGACCCCCCAGTCGCACTGTACCGGGGGACCCCCCAGTCGCACTGTACCGGGGGACCCCCCAGTCGCACTGTACCGGGGGACCCCCCAGTCGCACTGTACCGGGGGACCCCCCAGTCGCACTGTACCGGGGGACTCCTGGGGTCGAGGTGGTAACCCTGAGTGAGGGTGGAGTTATCGAGGGGGGTTGAAACGAAGGGGGGTTGTGTTCGCGCTCGGGCTGCGTGTGGGCGCGCACATAGTTTGTGTCGGGGGTGGGGGGCGCCCTTATCCGTGACGTTTAACGCTGCCACTCACCCCTCGCAGACACGTGATGCTGCCCAAGGAGATCGCGAGAATGGTTCCCAAGACGCACCTCATGTCCGAGGCGGAGTGGCGCAGCCTGGGGGTTCAACAGAGCCACGGCTGGATGCACTACATGATCCACGAGCCAGGTAGAGGCACCCGCGGGGGAGGGGGTGCACTGAGCGAGAGGGGCAGATCGGCTGATGATTGGTGGGAATTTGACTGCTGTGTGGGATATTGATGTGTGTGTGTGGCGGACCGGTGCGTGTGAAGTGAGTGGAGTGGTGATGGTGAGGTTGAAGGCTTTCTGCAGAGCGAGAGGGTGACTGCTGAAGGAAACTGTAAGGTTGACTGTTGCATGGGTGGGGGGGTTGGGAATAAATGTCTGTGCTGGATGGAGGGTCGGCTAAGTGGGTGGTTTGACGTGAACTATTTGTGTGGCTGACTTCTGGGTGCAAGGTTTTGCGCGTAAGTTTATTTATGGTGATTGTTAGCTTGGCTGCTGGCTGGAAGGTAGATCAAGGTTGACTCCTGTGCGGTTGACGACTCGCTGTGGTGTTGACCCAGTGCCTGTTTCTCCCCGCAGAGCCACACATTCTGCTGTTCAGGCGGCCGCTTCCAAAGAACTAAACTGCTCCCGCAGTGTCCCCTGCTGCCGCCATCGCCACCCGCCCGTGCGCTCCCCTCCGTTTACGGATTCTACTGTGCGACTCGCTGCTGGTGCCGGGCCACCGCAACTCGGAAGTGGAAGTGTCGGAGGCCGGCACGTACCGAACAAGCACGGAGTCTCGGCGACCGCGAGTCTCTCCCGTCCCCTCTGTCACCCGCCACTCATAATGAACGAATGTGTAGCCGTCGCGCCGGGCTGGAATCTGCCCCCCACCTGTCGTTGTGACACCACAGCCCTCACTGGGGTGGCGGTGGCGGTGCTGTGGCCTCTTGATGATTTGTTGTAGTCTTCAGCGAGGGTGGCCACACACACACACGTCGCTGTTACTTGAACGTCCGAACGCGTTGTTTCTTCCCCCCCCCTTCCTTCCTCACTGCTTTGTTTCCCGTGCGTGTCGTCGTTCATGCCTGTTTGTCGTTGAGCTGTTTGTTTTGTTTGTTATCTTGCGTGTCTCGCGCTGGAAGGAAGCTACCCTCCTGTGTGACATTGGGTTGCCCTTATCTGCCCCTTGCCACTCCTCCCTGTGCTCACTCGCCGTAACTTTCCCTCCACCTTTCTGCCTTGAGTCAAAGAGAAATGTGTGTAACACAACAATAACCTTTGGGACCACTCGTGACGAGGAAGTGTATTGTAACTGATCCAGATTGCGCTTCTCCGTTGTAAATTAGTGCTGTGTCTCTTGACATATTTACTTGTCTCCATTTTAGAACATGTCTTAGTGTTCGGGCTTCTTCCACTGTAGGGTTAGTGCCAACTGTATGTTAAAAATGTATAATTAATAAATGTGCAGATAAGTGATGTGGTGTTCATCTTCTTGGTTCTTTCGGTAAAGTCACGTAGAAGGGAAGTAATAAAATAATAAAAATACAATTTCACGACGTTTCGGCCACAATGCAAGCAGCCGTCTTCAGGTGGAGAACAGGTCTGTCAAGTAGACAGTCTGAATGGCACGCTCCAGGCTTGGAGCGACTATTTATGCTGGGATGGAGGGGCGAAGAGCATCTTGATGTGGTGTTGTGTGTGAGGGGCAGTGCTTGGAGTCGTTCCTTTGCTTCCACGCTCACCACTCAAACTGCTTGCCACCTGAAATTCTCACCAACTCCTTGGCTCGCCACAACCTTCATCGAAACGCCTCGCCCCACACACACCTTGACCTCCCGAATCACAACACCCCCGCGTACAAAACGCCTAACCATTCACGACCCTCACCACCCACACCCCCTCGGCACGGCTCACCACCCAGGCCTCTGGCCACTATCTCCGCCATCCAATATTCGCCACTCCGTGACGCTGATTTCACGGCGCCTGTGCCAGGCTTGTGTGCACCTTTTGAGGTCACGTGAAGTGTCGATGGCTTACTAACAAGTAACGGGACAAACCCAGGTGCCATGGGGTTGGCTTACCGATACTGGCAGATGCACCATCCAAACACCTCGCCCACCCACACGACCCAAACCCCCTCGCCTCCCACGCCTCTTGCTACCCAAACGTCTCGTACCAAACTCTTAATCGTCCCCCCTCTCCTCACTACACGCCACATTCGCCTCCCCTTTCAGACACGTCACACCTCTGCACCTACGCCTCTCCACCGAAACCCCCTCGCCACCCACAAACTCCTCGTTGCGGTGCGCGGAGCTGTGGGGCCCGCCAGGGGGCGCTCCGAGTGGCGGTTGTGGCGTGAGGAGGCGGGGAGGCGCATTTGGTGGCTTGACAACAGCTGCAGCAGTCGTAGCTCCAGGACGGGAACCAATGAACCATACACGGTGGCGACGCGGCCGAGCTGCGGCTACAACAACAGCAGCAGCAGCCGCCGTGATCGCGGTGTGGAACAAATGACGCGGGCCAACACCCCCCCCCTCACTGGTGCCTCCGCGGTTTTGGTTGCCGGCATCGCGGTCTTGCGGCGGCTGCTGTTGTGGAGAGAGCAGGTCCCGGTTGCTCCCCCCCCCCCCGCGGAGTCTCCAGTACCACCCCAGGGCACCGTGTGGTGGTGATTGATAGTCCACGTGACCCGGATGGATCCGGAGAGAGAGCCGCGTGTCTGAGTGAGGATCTGGGGAGTTCCGTTAAATGGGCAACAGGAGCTGAACAATCAATCACTTGCCGACCATCCATTCGCTAGCCCAGCCGCGGTCTCCATGCATACCCAACCAGCCACTGCCTTACCTCTAACTCTACCAGTTAACCCACCAGCCACTCTACCCACCCCTAGCCCTCACTGATGCACCCACCATCCACTCTACCCACCCCTAGCCCTCACCGATTCACCCACCATCCACTCTACCCACCCCTAGCCCTGAACAATTTACCCACCATCCACTCTACCCACCTCTAGCCCTGACCAATTCACCCACCATCCACTCTACCCGCCCCTAGCCCTCACCGATTCACCCACCATCCACTCTACCCACCTCTAGCCCTGACCAATTCACCCACCATCCACTCTACCCACCCCTAGCCCTGAACAATTCACCCACCATCCACTCTACCCACCCCTAGCCCTGACCAATTCACCCACCATCCACTCTACCCACCCCTAGCCCTGACCAATTCACCCACCATCCACTCTACCCACCCCTAGCCCTGACCAATTCACCCACCATCCACTCTACCCACCCCTAGCCCTGAACAATTCACCCACCATCCACTCTACCCACCTCTACCCTGACCAATTCACACACCATCCACTCTACCCACCCCTAGCCCTCACCAATTCACCCACCATCCACTCTACCCACCCCTAGCCCTCACCAATTCACCCACCATCCACTCTACCTACCCCTAGCCCTGACCAATTCACCCACCATCCACTCTACCCACCTCTAGCCCTGACCAATTCACACACCATCCACTCTACCCACCCCTAGCCCTGACCAATTCACCCACCATCCACTCTACCCACCCCTAGCCCTGACCAATTCACCCACCATCCACACTACCCACCCCTAGCCCTAACCAATTCACCCACCATCCACTCTACTCACCCCTAGCCCTGAACAATTCACCCACCATCCACTCTACCCACCCCTAGCCCTGAACAATTCACCCACCATCCACTCTACCCACCCCTAGCCCTGAACAATTCACCCACCATCCACTCTACCCACCCCTAGCCCTGAACAATTCACCCACCATCCACTCTACCCACCCCTAGCCCTGACCAATTCACCCACCATCCACTTCACCCACCTCTAGCCCTGAACAATTCACCCACCATCCACTCTACCCACCTCTAGCCCTCACCGATTCACCCACCATCCACTCTACCCGCCCCTAGCCCTCACCGATTCACCCACCATCCACTCTACCTACCCCTAGCCCTCACCGATTCACCCACCATCCACTCTACCTACCCCTAGCCCTCACCGATTCACCCACCATCCACTCTACCCACCCCTAGCCCTGACCAATTCACCCACCATCCACTCCACCCACCTCTACCCTGACCAATTGACCCACCATCCACTCTACCTAGCCCTGACCAATTCACCCACCATCCACTCTACCCACCCCTAGCCCTGAACAATTCACCCACCATCCACTCTACCCACCCCTAGCCCTGAACAATTCACCCACCATCCACTCTACCCACCCCTAGCCCTGACCAATTCACCCACCATCCACTCTACCCACCCCTAGCCCTCACCAATTCACCCACCATCCACCCTACCCACCCCTAGCCCTCACCAATTCACCCACCATCCACTCTACCTACCCCTAGCCCTGAACAATTCACCCACCATCCACTCTACCCACCTCTAGCCCTCACCAATTCACCCACCATCCACTCTACCCACCCCTAGCCCTCACCAATTCACCCACCATCCACTCTACCTACCCCTAGCCCTGACCAATTCACCCACAATCCACTCTACCCACCTCTACCCTGACCAATTCACCCACCATCCACTCTACCTGCCTCTAGCCCTCACCAATTCACCCACCATCCACTCTACCTGCCCCTCGCCCTGACCAATTCACCCACCATCCACTCTACCTGCCTCTAGCCCTCACCAATTCACCCACCATCCACTCTACCCACCTCTACCCTGACCAATTCACGCACCATCCACTCTTCCCACCTCTACCCTGACCAATTCACCCACCATCCACTCTACCCATCTCTACCCTGACCAATTCACGCACCATCCACTCTACCCACCTCTAGCCCTGAACAATTCACCCACCATCCACTCTACCCACCCCTAGCCCTCACCAATTCACCCACCATCCACTCTACCCACCCCTAGCCCTGACCAATTCACCCACCATCCACTCTACCCACCCCTAGCCCTCACCAATTCACCCACCATCCACTCTACCCACCCCTAGCCCTGAACAATTCACCCACCATCCACTCTACCCACCCCTAGCCCTCACCAATTCACCCACCCACCATCCACCCTACCCACCCCTAGCCCTGAACAATTCACCCACCATCCACTCTACCCACCCCTAGCCCTCACCAATTCACCCACCATCCACTCTACCCACCCCTAGCCCTCACCAATTCACCCACCATCCACTCTACCCACCCCTAGCCCTCACCAATTCACCCATCATCCACTCTACCCACCCCTAGCCCTCACCAATTCACCCACCATCCACTCTACCCACCTCTAGCCCCCACCAATTCACCAACCATCCACTCTACCCACCCCTAGCCCTCACCAATTCACCCACCATCCACTCTACCCACCCCTAGCCCTCACCAATTCACCCACCATCCACTCTACCCACCTCTAGCCCTCACCAATTCACCCACCATCCACTCTACCCACCCCTAGCCCTCACCAATTCACCCACCATCCACTCTACCCACCCCTAGCCCTCACCAATTCACCCACCATCCACTCTACCCACCCCTCGCCCTCACCAATTCACCCACCATCCACTCTACCTGCCCCTAGCCCTCACCAATTCACCCACCATCCACTCTACCCACCTCTAGCCATCACCAATTGACCCACCATCCACTCTACCCACCCCTAGCCCTGACCAATTCACCCACCATCCACTCTACCTGCCCCTAGCCCTGAACAATTCACCCACCATCCACTCTACCCACCCCTAGCCCTGAACAATTCACCCACCATCCACTCTACCTACACCTAGCCCTGAACAATTCACCCACCATCCACTCTACCTACCCCTCGCCCTCACCAATTCACCCACCATCCACTCTACCTGCCCCTAGCCCTCACCAATTCACCCACCATCCACTCTACCCGCCTCTAGCTCTGACCAATTCACCCACCATCCACTCTACCCACCTCTAGCCCTCACCAATTGACCCACCATCCACTCTACCCACCCCTAGCCCTGCCCAATTCACCCACCATCCACTCTACCTACACCTAGCCCTGAACAATTCACCCACCATCCACTCTACCCACCCCTCGCCCTCACCAATTCACCCACCATCCACTCTACCTGCCCCTAGCCCTCACCAATTCACCCACCATCCACTCTACCCACCTCTAGCCCTCACCAATTGACCCACCATCCACTCTACCCACCCCTAGCCCTGACCAATTCACCCACCATCCACTCTACCCACCCCTAGCCCTCACCGATGCACCCACCATCCACTCTACCCACCTCTAGCCCTCACCAATTGACCCACCATCCATTCTACCCACCCCTAGCCCTCACCAATTCACCCACCATCCACTCTACCCACCCCTAGCCCTGACCAATTCACGCACCATCCACTCTACCCACCCCTAGCCCTGACCAATTCACCCACCATCCACTCTACCCACCCCTAGCCCTGACCAATTCACCCACCATCCACTCTACCCACCCCTAGCCCTGACCAATTCACCCACCATCCACTCTACCCACCCCTAGCCCTGACCAATTCACGCACCATCCACTCTACCCACCCCTAGCCCTGACCAATTCACCCACCATCCACTCTACCCACCACTAGCTCTGACCAATTCACGCACCATCCACTCTACCCACCCCTAGCCCTGACCAATTCACGCACCATCCACTCTACCCACCCCTAGCCCTCACCAATTCACCCACCATCCACTCTACCCACCCCTAGCCCTGACCAATTCACCCACCATCCACTCTACCCGCCCCTAGCCCTCACCGATGCACCCACCATCCACTCTACCCACCTCTAGCCCTCACCAATTCACCCACCATCCATTCTACCCACCCCTAGCCTTCACCAATTCACCCACCATCCACTCTACCTAGCCCTAGCCCTCACCAATTCACCCACCATCCACTCTACCCACCTCTAGCCCTCACCAATTCACCCACCATCCATTCTACCCACCCCTAGCCCTCACCAATTCACCCACCATCCACTCTACCTAGCCCTAGCCCTCACCGATGCACCCACCATCCACTCTACCCACCTCTAGCCCTCACCAATTCACCCACCATCCACTCCACCTACCCCTAGCCCTCACCAATTCACCCACCATCCACTCTACCTAGCCCTAGCCCTCACCAATTCACCCAACATCCACTCTACCCACCCCTAGCCCTCACCAATTCACCCACCATCCACTCTACCCACCTCTAGCCCTCACCAATTCACCCACCATCCACTCTACCTGCCTCTAGCCCTCACCAATTCACACACCATCCACTCTACCCACCCCTAGCCCTGACCAATTCACCCATCATCCACTCTACCCACCCCTAGCCCTCACCAATTCACCCACCATCCACTCTACCCACCCCTAGCCCTCACCAATTCACCCACCATGCACTCTACCCACCCCTAGCCCTCACCAATTCACCCACCATCCACTCTACCTACCCCTAGCCCTGACCAATTCACCCACCATCCACTCTACCCACCCCTAGCCCTGACCAATTCACCCACCATCCACTCTACCCGCCTCTAGCCCTGAACAATTCACCCACCATCCACTCCACCCACCTCTAGCCCTGAACAATTCACCCACCATCCACTCTACCCGCCTCTAGCCCTGAACAATTCACCCACCATCCACTCTAGCCCTGAACAATTCACCCACCATCCACTCTACCCACCCCTAGCCCTGACCAATTCACCCACCATCCACTCTACCCACCCCTAGCCCTGACCAATTCACCCACTCTACCCGCCTCTAGCCCTGAACAATTCACCCACCATCCACTCTAGCCCTGAACAATTCACCCACCATCCACTCTACCCACCCCTAGCCCTGACCAATTCACCCACCATCCACTCTACCCACCCCTAGCCCTGACCAATTCACCAGTGAGCCACGCTCGTGCCAGCCCTCCTTCTCAACTGAATGGCACCACCACCACCATCATCACCACCACCACGACCACCACCACAACCAGCACCACCAGCACCTTCACCACCATCACCACCACCACCTTCACCACCACCACCACCACGACCACGACCACCACGACCATCACCACGACCACCACCACGACCACCACTACCACCACCACGACCACCATCACCACCACGACCACCACCACCACCGCTGCAGTAGCAGCAGTGGCACAGTGCCCTACATCACCGCGACCCCGCTCCCCACGCCGTGTGAAGCCGGCACTTACCGCCCGATCCTTGTAGATCAAGGGGTAGGGAAGTTGACCTCACTCCTGCGCCAAATGGGACTCTCAATCCCGCGGGCAGAGCTCGTCACACGACGCCCGGGCGAGTGACTGAGCGCCGCTAACATTAGAAAGTTGCGCTTGCAAGGGGCACATTCTGCCCCTCCGCCCCCTCGCCTTCAGTGCCGGATTAGTGCGGCTGATCTGCTCGAATTGGCCGACAGAAGAGTTGTCTGCGGCACGCCCCGTCGTCGTCGTGGTGATGGTCGTGGTGGTGGTGGTCGTGGTGGTGGTCGTGGTGGTGGTAGTGGTGGTGGTGGTCGTGGTGGTGGTGGTCGTGGTGGTGGTGGTCGTGGTGGTGGTAGTGGTGGTGGTAGTGGTTGTGGTGGTGGTGGTCGTGGTGGTGGTGGTCGTGGTGGTGGTCGTGGTCGTGGTGGTGGTCGTGGTGGTGGTCGTGGTGGTGGTGGTGGTAGTGGTGGTGGTCGTGGTGGTGGTGGTAGTGGTGGTGGTAATGGTGGTGGTCGTGGTGGTGGTAGTGGTGGTGGTGATCGTGATGGTGGTCGTGGTGGTGGCAGTAGTGGTGGTGGTGTTGGTGGTGGTGGTGGGTGTGGTCTTGGTGGTGTTAGTGGTGGTGGTGGTCGTGGTGGTGGTAGTGGTGGTGGTCGTGGTGGTGGTGGTAGTGGTGGTGGTAATGGTGGTGGTCGTGGTGGTGGTCGTGGTGGTGGTGATCGTGATGGTGGTCGTGGTGGTGATGGTGGTCGTGGTGGTGGTTGTGGTGGTTGTGGTTGTGGTGGTCGTGGTGGTGGTAGTGGTGGTAGTGGTGGTGGTAGTCGTGGTAGTGGTGGTGGTCGTGGTGGTGATAATGTTAGTGGTGGTGGTGGTGATCGTGGTGGTAGTGGTGGTGGTGGTGGTGATGGTGGTGGTGGTCGTGGTGATAGTGGTGATAGTGGTGGTCGTGGTGGTAGTGATGCTCGTGGTGGTGGTCGTGGTGGTGGTCGTGGTGGTGGTGGTAGTAGTGGTCGTGGTGGTGGTGGTCGTGGTGATGGTGGTCGTGGTGGTGGTCTTGGTGGTGGTGGTAGTGGTGGTAGTGGTGGTGGTGGTGGTCGTGGTGGTGGTGGTCGTGGTGGTAGTGGTGATGGTGGTCGTGGTGGTGGTAGTGGTGGTGGTAGTGGTGGTAGTGGTGGTGGTAGTGGTGGTGGCGGTCGTGGTGGTCGTGGTCGTGGTGGTCGTGGTGGTGGTGGTGGTCGTGGTGGTGGTGGTGTTCGTGGTAGTGGTGGTAGTGGTGGTCGTGGTGGTGGTGGTTGTGGTGGACCTGGTGGTGGTGGTGATTGTGGTGGTGGTCGTGGTGGTGGTAGCGGTGGTGGTGTTAGTGGTGGTGGTGGTCGTGGTGGCTGCGCCTCGTGTGCCCACCCGCTCGTCGTCGTGGCCAGCAATGCACGTCGACGTTTGGTAGCACGTGGCTCCTGAACCAAATTGATGGCGCCAACATCATCATCATCAACATCATCATCAACATCATCAACATCATCATCAACATCATCATCATCAACATCATCATCAACATCATCATCAACATCATCATCAACATCATCATCATCAACATCAACATCATCATCATCATCAACATCATCATCAACATCATCATCAACATCATCATCATCAACATCATCATCAGCAGCATCATCAACATCATCATCAACATCATCGTCGTCCTCGTCGTCGCGATCATCATCGCGAGCGCGAACGATCTGTCCCGAAACAAGAAGAAGAAGAAAAAAACCCACCACCACCCCCACCCCCTCGATGTTGTCCAGCTGCGGTCACACGCGGCGACAAACGCCGGCGGGCGCGGTCAGCCCAAAGCACTTTTTCTCAGAAACGCGTCCAAGCAGAATGACGTCACGAGCACGCGGGTCACGAGGGCGCAGAGAGGGGGGGGGGTGTGGGGGGGGGTGTCGTTCGGCCGCCTCAGTACATCTGTGGAGCACGCCGTAGACTTTCGCGAAACTATGTTAGTCTCTGTCAGTCTCTGTGGGTCTGAGTCTCAATGGAACTCCACCGATCACGCTGAGACTCTGGATAACTATGAGTCTGTATGGGTCTCGATGGGTTCTCTATGAGTCTCTGTGAGTCTCTATGGGTCTGAGTCTCAATGGAATTCCACGGATCAGTCTGAAGCTCTGGGTATCTATGAGTCTGTATGGGTCTCTAAGGGTCTCGATGGGGTCTCTATGAGTCTCTGTGAGTCTCTGTGGGTCTGAGTCTCAATGGAACTCCACCGATCACGCTGAGGCTCTGGGTAACTACGAATCTGTCTGGGTCTCCAAGGGTCTCGATGGAGTCTTGATGAGTCTCTATGAATCTCCATGGGTCTGAGTCCCAATGGGTCTGCACCGATCACTCTGAGGCTCTGGGTAATTATGAGTCTGTATGGGTCTCTAAGGGTCTCGATGGGGTCTCTATGAGCCTCTATGGGTCTGAGTCTCAATGGGTCTCCACCGATCACGCTGATGTTTGTTTCATGGGTTCGTTCGCGGAAATTTAAATGGCCGTAACGGGAAGACTTCCACGCAATTCTGCCCAATCGCCCGATGAGGCTGATTGTAATCACAGATTGTAAGTGTTGCGGGTTTTAATCTCCAACACGCCGCTGGGCACAAATCATAACCGACTGGCACGTTTCGTTCACGTGACAATCCTTGCTGCTCGCGTGATGCTGGGCTCACGAAGACGCTTGTGTACCTACGCGATCCGAGCCCCGGTACAAATCGATATTGTTGGGGGGGCCATGACAACTTGGGAAGACGTTCATCACACTGGTCAACAAAAAAACATTTTGGCCTGGACTTTTGCAGCTGTTCTAGACTAATTTCAGGGTGCTGATTCCAAATCTGATCTCAGATTTGCTCTATCGCATCTCATTTTTATGCTATCGGCATACCCCATTTTCATTGATTTTACCCGAAATTAACTCTGTCACTTATGATTGCAAGTTGTTGCGAGTGAGTGTCTGCTATAGTGTTAAAATATGGTGCTGTATTTTTAGGATAGTGTGTTTATAATATCATTTTATGTAGATATCCACATTTATTTAATATTTTTCTTCTGCAGTTTTTATTGAAAATGCAATATTTGATATCTCAAAAACCTGATGTGGTAGACAAAAACTGATACCAGATTTGGAATCAGCACCCCAAACGTACCTTAAAACCGCTGGAATACCTTATGCCAGAAAAAGTGTGTTGACCAGTGTCATCATCGGACCTCGCGTGCTCAGGGTGCGCGTGCATTGTCGCTCCGAACGAACGAGAGAGCCGGTGGAGAGCGGATCTCTAGGAACCTGCCCAATCATCCTGCGATGGGGTTTTTTTTTCTTCTCGCCGTGGGACGATGACAGCGGCGATGATTTTGCTTGGCACGTTTCAGTCGTCTGAGCCCGGAGATTGTTTAAAATGAAATCCGTTTCGGTCACCGCACGCAATCGTAGCGTGGAAAATTACCCACGGTGCGTTGCTCGTAGGCAACACAGTGGTAATGGTGGTGGGGGGGTGCCAACAGTTGTGCCAACAGTGGTGACAGCTCACGCCTTCTCAGCACGGACTCGGGCCCGGGTTCGATTCCAAACTCGGGCGCCCTTTCCGTGTGCGGAGTTTGTTGCGTCCTCCCCGCACCCCCCCCCCCCCGCCTGTTCTGCGCGAATTCCCTTCAAGTTCTGCGGTTCTTTCCCATCAGTGGCGTAACGAGCGCGGGGGCAGGGGGGGGGGCCTTCACCCCCTCCCCCACCCATCCTAATGGCCAAAGCCACGCGTTGGGCCCCCCATGAGATGTATTTTCAACAGCAGTGGAACTGGAGTTGGCCACAACATCCCGATGCTGAAAAGTGACCCTTGCGATTTACTCAATTGGCATCACCCAGAGCAGCAGCAGCAGCAGCAACGTCAACTTCGCCCCCCTTAAATTTCGATGTAAAGCTTTCGTGACTGCAGGGATTCATCTTCTTGGTTCTTTCGGTAAAGTCACGTAGAAGGGAAATAATAAAATAATTAAAATAAAACATAATAAAATAAAATTATCACGACGTTTCGGCCACAACGCAAGCTGCCAAACCTGGTGGTGTTCATTCAGACGCTGTCTTTCTGACAGACCTGTTCTTCACCTGAAGACGCCTGCTTGCGTTGTGGCCGAAACGTCGTGAGAATTATTTTATTATGTTTTATTTTTATTATTTTATTATTTCGCCCCCCTTCCTGCGAAAATAAACCTGGCAGGACCCTCGTGAAAGAAGAATAAGAGTCTTGAGACTCGGCGAGGCGCGCGTAAACAGCCCCGAAACGTCAAGCGGCCAGCAACAAGCAGCACTCTCAGCAGTTGCAATGAGTAAGAGAGGATTGAGCGAGGTTGTTTGTTGGACGAGTTTATGGGAAAGAGACGATGGGAGAGAGATGCAAAGCGGAGCAGTGCGAGGGAAGTGAGGTGACGTCCAGTGTGGTGAGTGGGTGGGTGGGTGAGTGGGTGTGTGAATGAGTGAGTGGGTGGGTGAATGAGTGTGTGGGTGGATGGGTAAATGAGTGAGTGGGTGTGTGAATGAGTGAGTGGGTGGGTGAATGAGTGAGTGGGTGGGTGGGTGAGTGGGTGGGTGGGTGAATGAGTGAGTGGGTGGATAAGTGGGTGGGTGGGTGAATAAGTGAGTGAGTGAATGAGTAAGTGGGTGGGTGGGTGAATGAGTGGGTGGGTGGGTGAATGCGTGAGTGGATGGGGGAATGAGTGTGTGGGTGGGTGAATGAGTAAGTGGGTGGGTGAATGAGTGTGTGGGTGGGTGAATGAGTGAGTGGGTGGGTGAATAAGTGAGTGGGTGGGTGAATGAGTGAGTGGGTGGGTGAATGAGTGTGTGGTTGGGTGAATGAATGAGTGAGTGAGTGTGTGGGTGGGAGGGTCAATGGATAGATTCGTCAGACAGTGGCTGAGTATGTTGTATGTATGCTGAACTTTTTTCGCGCCGTAGTAGTCAACTGTGATAATCGGAGGTGCAGCGTGGTGGTTGAACACAGTGTGGTTGAGATGAAGCAGTGTCTGGTCAACCAAGGCCGTGGAGTCAACATTGGGGGGTCCAAGTTTTCCAGGAGGTCTCGGGGTCACCCCCCCAGAAAAAAAAATCGAAATTTGAAAACGAATTTCCTGCCTAAAATATTAGAAAATTAACTAACACATAGGATTGACTTTTTATTAATGTTTTACAATAATGTCTAATAGTGTATTGTATTACATTGCTCTGTTTTTTCTTTTTTTACCATTTCTTGTTTCATTGTATGTGAAGTATTGGAAAATGACGGCAGGAAACTCCTTGACGGGAACACACTTCTTTTATTAAATCTTGACTTGTAACAATACAACGCGTGGCCTCTCTTCTTCACAATGCGGTCACCATACAACGGTACAACTCGTGACCTCTTCTTCTTCACCCTACGCTTCTCTTGACTCTCTGGATTCTGTGCTGCTGGCTCTCTGTGCCTCGTGTAGACTCCGCGCCTCGGCTACACTCTTCTCTCGCCTCGTGTAGACTCTGCGCCTCTGCTACACTCTCCACTCGCCTCGTGTAGACTTTGCATCTCTCTCTCTGGCTACACCGTATGCATACTCGGCTCGTGTAGACCTTCCTCTCTCTCTGGCTACACCGTATGCATACTCGGCTCGTGTAGACCGTTCTCTCTCGCTGGCTACACACTATACATTACTCAGCTCGTGTAGACCGTTCTCTCTCGCTGGCTACACACTATACATTACTCAGCTCGTGTAGACCGTTCTCTCTCGCTGGCTACACACTTATACCTTACTCTCCTCTATTCTCCATTACTCTCCTCTACTCTCCATTACTCTCCTCTACTCTCCATTACTCTCCTCTACTCTCCATTACTCTCCTCTCCGGGCTCTATCTCTGCACCTTCGTCTTCATTCTTAGATGGTTCCACTTCTCCCCCTGCTCCTCTGTGCATCACCTTATATACCTCTTCTTCCCGGGAGACGGAGCGGATGCGGACCTCAACGTCGGCACCGCTCCTCAGTTACCCAATCCCCACGCGCTATCCCTACGATCCGGTTCCGCTCAGCGCGTGTTTCCACTCCCCGACCAATCACACCGCGCTGCTACCCGATCACTCCCTCTGGGCGCGTCACCGGCACACAGCCAATCAGCCGCACTACCCCCACCCGCGCACTGACGCCTGCTCCTCCCCGTCAGCGCGCGTCACCACACACACACCCGTACATACGCGCTGGCACACGACATATACACCCAGCACGTATCACCACTACATCACCCCCTCCCACATAGCTCGCAGCCGGCCCGGCTGCTAACAACAACCAACCGCGACGATAAAACGACAACCAACAAAAATAAAACCCGTAACCCCCCGAGTGTGCCCCGTAACATAACACAACAACAACAACAACAAGAATAACTATGTACAGATTGACAATGAACACGAAAAGTCAACAATAACACGATACGAGCAAATTTGAAAACGAACGCGCCCCACGTCCCTGCGACTACACGCAGTGACGAGGCGCTCCAACTGCCCCGACTCCTCACGAGGCAGGTCATGCAAAGTAGCACGACCTGGCGCGAGTCCGTCTGGCTGGTCCATCGTATGGGGCGGGACACTGACGACCGTCCGGCGGTTCCGGCTGCTCCAGACGGCGCGGAACGGGCCTGAAAGGGCCGGCCCCGCCGCGGAGATCCGGCCGCCGGTGATCGGCAGCTGTCAGTTCCGAGACACCTGGGAGCAGATCAGGCGAAAATACGTGTGGATCAGGCAGAGACATTTCCCCCTCTGGGTCGCCGGTCACGTCACACGCCCGGCCATCACGACACAAGGGGAGGCCATATGGAGGCGAGAACGGTTTCAGTCGGGAGGGGTGAACGTACCAACGGCGCTTTCCCCACTTTATCTGAACGCACTGGGGCCGTGCAACGCGCACGACCTCCACGGGTCCCCTCCACGGTCTCAACAATTTAGGCGACGTAGCCAAGGGTGCCTGAGGGCAATGCAGCCAGGCCCTGTCACCTGGTTTCCATTCGTGCATGGACACCTTCCGTGCCCGCAACCGTTCATTAGCAATTTGGCGAGCCCGCGAATTAAGCCGTGCGGCCTCCCTCGCCTCTGTCAGCTTGTGAATATTAAACTTAATATGTTCTGCCAAATTAGAATTAGTTCGTGGAGCGGACAGGCCAAGTTGCGTTTCCATTGGCGGGTCAGCTTCCCGACCGTACATCAAATAGAATGGGGAAAACCCCGTAGCTGCATGGGGGGCCATTCTATACGCGGCAAGGACTCCCGGGACCTGCAGGTCCCAATCTACATGTGCCTCGCACACCTGCTGGCACAGCATGGAAGTCAAAGTTTTGTGGAGTCTCTCCACCATCCCGTCAGTCTGCGGGTGGTACGGGGAGGTACGCACCTTCTTGGTACCCAACAGATCGCACACCTCTTGCAACAATTTACTCGAAAAATTTTTACCTTGGTCGGTCAGCAGGCGTTCGGGAGCCCCCTTGTCCAGGACATAGCCCTGGACGAAGGCATCCGTCACAGCCGCTGCCGACTGGTTAGCGAGAGGCCACGCCATAGGCCATCGGGTAAAGTATTCGACCCCCACTAACAAATATTTATTCCCTCTCGGCGTGACTGGGAAGGGCCCCAAAATATCGAGTGCAACGAGCTCGTTGGTACGCGAGACCTGAATAGATTGCAGCGGTGGATTAGCTGCCACGGCCGGTGGTTTACGCCTGGCGCACTCAACGCACCCCTTCAGAATATGTACCACATCACTTCCCATTCCCGGCCAGTAATAGTCACGCTGAAGCAGGGCAAGCGTCTTGTTAACTCCCAAGTGCAAGAGGCGTTCGTGTGCCGCCAAGACAACCCTCCCCCTCACAGCGGAAGGCACCACGAGTGCGTTCCACCGGGACAAACTGTCCCATCTCAATAACACGCCCTGCTCAAGTACATAGGAGCCGGTACGCTCCTGGTCCCCCTCGGGACCCCCAACCTTGCGGCGCAATGCTAGCAGCGAGCTGTCCGCCATCTGGAGGCGGCCCCATTCGCTGAGCAACAGCGAGAGCAGCGAGTCCCGACCCTGAGAGGCAGTGGAATCATCCCCGATCGGTGCGCCCGCTGTCGCAGCCAGTGCCCCCATCTCCCCCGCAAGCGTCGGTTTACAGCGCGCCGATCCCGACAAACACGCGCATTCATCACAAGGCAACAACCGCGACAAGCAATCGGCATTCGTGTGTCGCAACCCCTTATGGTACGTAGTCGTAAACTGATAGTCCTGGAGGACTTCCAACCAACGCGACAACTGGCCCGAGGGCTGGGCGACCCTCAATGAATACTGTAGCGCCGCGTGGTCCGTTCGGACTGTAAAGTGACGACCATAGAGATATGGCCTAAACTGCTGCACAAAAAAAACAATGGCAAGCAGCTCGCGACGGGTGACACAGTAGCGCTGCTCCGCCGGAGACAACACCCTACTACCGTAGGCGACAACTCTTTCGCCCCCCCCCAACGACTTGGGATAGCACCCCCCCAATGCCCGTGTTGCTAGCATCCGTGTCCAGCAAAAAGGGACTGGCAAAATCGGGATAACACAAGGGTGGGGCACCCACCAAGGCGTCCCGGAGGGAGCGAAACGCGGCCTCCTCCTCCGGTCCCCATTTGAACTTCACTCCCTTCGCCGTTAGAGCGTGCAAGGGTTTTGCAATAGTGGCGAAGTGCTCAACGAACCGCCGATAATAAGAAGCAAACCCGATGAAACTACGCACGTCGGAAACGGACGTAGGTGTCGGCCACGAACCGACACAATCCGTCTTCGCGGGATCGGTGGAGATCCCCGAAGAATCGACAATGTGACCCAAGTATCTAACGGACCTACGAAGGAGGTGACATTTGGCCGGTTTAAATTTCAACTTAGCCGATCGCATTCGCAAGAACACCCCTCTCAATCGCCGGAGGTGTTCTTCAAACGTTTTACTGAAAACAATGACATCGTCCATATAAATCAAGCATGTATCCCACTGCAAGCCCGACAAAACCAGCTCCATAAGTCGCTGAAACGTCGCTGGAGAGGAGTGAAGTCCCATGGGTAACCGGTTAAACTGGAACAGCCCCCCTGGAGTCCGAAATGCTGTCTTAGGTTTCGACTCTTCGTCGAGCGGCAACTGCCAAAACCCCGATAACAAATCAAGAGTCGAAAAATATCGCGCACCAGACAATGCATCGAGGGACTCATCCATCCTGGGGAGCGGATACGCGTCAGCCACAGAGATCTTATTCAGGCGACGGAAATCAACGCAGAATCGCAGGGACCCGTCCTGCTTCTTAACCAGCACAATAGGCGCTCCCCACGGGCTAGAGGAGGGCGAAATAATATCGGCTTCTAGCATATCGTTAACAGCCGACCGAACATGTTCCTTCTCCACGGGACTCAGTCGGAAGGGATTTAGCCTGACCGGCGCCGCATCGCCCGTTTCAATGTGATGGTGCAACAAATCCGTGCACCCAATGTCATACTTATGTTTACTGAATACATCAGAGAATTCAATGAGCAACTCGCGCAGCGCACCCAACTGCGCCGCCGACAAATCGTCCGAGGCGGCACATAGCGAATGGACCCACTCGAGGTCTTCCCTTGGCTCAACGTTCCGCGCGGGGCTCGAGCCCACCTGCGCAACCAACCCATCATCCCCAGGGACCTGCGCCGCGTGAGCCAGCACGGTGCCCTGCGGAATGACAGCTGGTCGCGACCCCGCGTTCAAAACCATCACAAACGGATCCCTGTCAGCCCGCACCAAAGTGTGAGCCACCGATAAATCAAGACCCCCGACAGCCTTGTTAGAAGGACCCAAAAGCATACTCTGTCCCGAAGCCTCCCTCACCCATGGTTTCCGCAACCAGAGGGGAATCAACATCTGTGAACCCGGGGGCACTTGCACTGTCTGCGTCGCCACCGCTTGTATCGTAGCGCACGCCGTCCGAATGTCAGTAGGGCCCGTCAAAAATGAAATCCGGCGACCCGATGGCAGTTCAATGCATCGTTGATCGATAAGAATTTTAATAGGCATTTTAGCCAAAAAATCAGTGCCCAAAAGACACGGAACTGCCAAAGAAGACGAAACGAAAACGGGTCCCGACAATTTGATATCTCCAATGCAAATGGACGCCCTAACCTGACCGATAATGCCCAACGATCCCCCATTAGCGGCGTAAAATGGCACATCCACTGGAAGCAGCGGACGACATTGGACTGGAAGAATATTATAAATGAGGTCCGATATAATAGTTGCCGATGCCCCCGTGTCCACTAACACCCTAATCTCAACCCCATCAATAGATCCCGTAACAACGGACGAACCCGCCGAAGCAGCCACAATTCTATGCCCCAATTCCGCCCATTCAATGTCTCCCTGGTCCCGGCCGAACCCCCCTCGCCGAACCGAATCCCCGAACCTTAACCGGCCCTCCTCCGCCGCAACGCGGCGTCCCATGTGTGCCGAATAAACAGGCCGAGCGTGTGAGGTGCCGCGACTTGCCGGGGATTGTAGAGATGGCTTGGGCTCTCGGTCGTCGTCCAGCCGAGCTCCCATGGCGCGCTGCCGCGGAGCGCGGCACCCGGACGCCACGTGGCCCCGGAGGCCGCAGTTATAGCACGTGACGAGGGTCGGAGTAGATCTTGGTTGCTCCGACTTTCGGCCCGATCGCAGAGGCGACCGGGCCCCCGGCCTCCAGTCCCCTGGTCGTCCCGTGGCGAACGCCTCCTCTCGTGGGCTGACGACTTGGGGTTCGGCGACCACCAAACCCGGGGCTGCGACGACAGCAGCGTTGCAACCAACGCCTTGCTTCCGTTGTAGGGCCTCGTGCGCTTGAATACTCGTGGCGACTCTCAAAGAAGAAATATCAATCTCGTCAGCTGTGTTGATAGGGACCCCCAGGTCCTGCGCCAACTTGAGCAGCTGCTCCAAAACCATCGCGTCTTGGCCCTCCTCGTCCATCCGAGGGAACGCAGCATCAGCAAGAGCCAGCAACGCCGTGCGATAGGCCAGCGCGGTCTCCGTGGCCGCTTTCCGTCTTGCGTAGAACTGATGGCGGCACGTAGAGGGAGGTCCGTAGACCCTGGCCAACAAACCCAGCGCATCCTTCAGCGTGGAGCGGTCCGACTTCCGTGCAGCCCTGAAGGCCGCGAGCGCATCGTCGTCCAGCATGGCGGGCAATGCCCGCAGCGCCGTAGCATCGGACCACGCTGACATCTCTTGATGCGCCAAAAACCTTCGCTGAAATTGGCCCCAGTCTCCGCCTTCCGCCTTGAAGGCTGACAACGTGGGCAGGCGCTGCTGAAAAATGAAGTCATCCGCCTCGTGGTTCCTCTCCGCCTGTCCGTCGGTGTCTAAGATGGCGGCTCCAGCAGCAGACGTAAGATGGCGGACCCCCTCTCGCGCTGATGACGTCGATGCGCGCGCTTGGGAACCCACCACCACGTGGCGCTCGCCGTTCCCGCCAAAAGTAGGCCCAGGCGCAATGGCGGGAATCCCCCATTCGTTTTGGCGGGAATCTGCGGGGCGACCTTGTAAAATGTCCCCCACCGTCCCCGCTCCTCCCGACGAGCTGATCTCCGCCAAGATGGACGCGGCGGCGAGCAGCAGCTCCGCCAGTCGGGAGTGCGCCTCACGAAGCCCGGCGTCGGTCCCCGGTCGCTCGGCCGGCGCCGTCGACGGACCCTGTAGCGTGGGCAAGTCCTCTTCCTCACCCCCCGCCACCAGCGGCCCCGAGTCGTCCAGGTCTTCCTCGCGGTCAATCCCGTGGGTCCTACGGGTCTTCCTTGTCTCCATACTTGGAAGCCCGTTTCACTTCTGACGCCAGATGAAGTATTGGAAAATGACGGCAGGAAACTCCTTGACGGGAACACACTTCTTTTATTAAATCTTGACTTGTAACAATACAACGCGTGGCCTCTCTTCTTCACAATGCGGTCACCATACAACGGTACAACTCGTGACCTCTTCTTCTTCACCCTACGCTTCTCTTGACTCTCTGGATTCTGTGCTGCTGGCTCTCTGTGCCTCGTGTAGACTCCGCGCCTCGGCTACACTCTTCTCTCGCCTCGTGTAGACTCTGCGCCTCTGCTACACTCTCCACTCGCCTCGTGTAGACTTTGCATCTCTCTCTCTGGCTACACCGTATGCATACTCGGCTCGTGTAGACCTTCCTCTCTCTCTGGCTACACCGTATGCATACTCGGCTCGTGTAGACCGTTCTCTCTCTCTGGCTACACACTATACATTACTCAGCTCGTGTAGACCGTTCTCTCTCGCTGGCTACACACTATACATTACTCAGCTCGTGTAGACCGTTCTCTCTCGCTGGCTACACACTATACATTACTCAGCTCGTGTAGACCGTTCTCTCTCGCTGGCTACACACTTATACCTTACTCTCCTCTATTCTCCATTACTCTCCTCTACTCTCCATTACTCTCCTCTACTCTCCATTACTCTCCTCTACTCTCCATTACTCTCCTCTCCGGGCTCTATCTCTGCACCTTCGTCTTCATTCTTAGATGGTTCCACTTCTCCCCCTGCTCCTCTGTGCATCACCTTATATACCTCTTCTTCCCGGGAGACGGAGCGGATGCGGACCTCAACGTCGGCACCGCTCCTCAGTTACCCAATCCCCCCGCGCTATCCCTACGATCCGGTTCCGCTCAGCGCGTGTTTCCACTCCCCGACCAATCACACCGCGCTGCTACCCGATCACTCCCTCTGGGCGCGTCACCGGCACACAGCCAATCAGCCGCACTACCCCCACCCGCGCACTGACGCCTGCTCCTCCCCGTCAGCGCGCGTCACCACACACACACCCGTACATACGCGCTGGCACACGACATATACACCCAGCGCGTATCACCACTACATATGTAATGGCAGAGATTAGGGATTAATAAAGTACAACCATAACCAGAAATATGTTTTATAGCAATATATTGGGGGGGGGGGCATTTTGAGCATATTTGAATATTATACTTACGGCCTTGTGGTCGACCGATTCCTCAACACGGGTGGAGGAATCAACGAGCGAAGTTCACAGGGGGTCACCGTGGTAGAGTCGTGTTACAGTCGCCATGGAAGAGCGATACGGAGGCGACTGGCCGCCGACCGTTGCGTTGTGTGAAACTCCCTCCCTTCCCCGTCCGTTTCCGTCTGTACGGGGATAGAGTGTTGCTTCCTCGCACTCGTGACTTTTCTCCAGGTGCTCCGGTCTCCTCCCGCACGTATGAAGACCGAATGATTGGGTGAAATTTTTTTTTATATATATAATATTGAAGAAGAAAAAAAACATCTTCTTGGTTCTTTCGGTAAAGTCACGTAGAAGGGAAAAATAAAATAATAAATAATAAAACAATAAAATAATTCTCACGACGTTTCGGCCACAACGCAAGCAGCCGTCCTCAGGTGAAGAACAGGTCTGTCGGGAAGACAGCGTCTGTCTCAACGTGATCGGCCCCTCCTGGAATCCGTCGACTTAGTGGGGCTCTCCTAGACAACCAAAACACGGCCCTGGTTTTCCCAGCGCCGTGTCCCATCCGACCTGGTGTGATGCTGCTGCTGCTGTTGTTGTTGTTATTGTCATGGACAGTGTCACGTGGTGGTGAGCCAACGTGGTCACGCTGCCACAAGAGAGCGAGAAAGAGAGACAGGGGCGTGTGTTTGCCTTTTGGACTTTGCTTGTGTCTGAGCTTGGAGACAAACATCTGGACATGTTCACAGAAACAAGGAACCTACCCCCCCCCGCCCCCCAGATACTGAGGTAATGCGCGCGTCATAAACCAAATGTGTGGTGGCAAGGCGTGGGTGCTACGGATCGATAGCAGCCAGCCTGGCTGATGAGACGCCGATAGACCAATGTTTTGTTAACATTCAACTGCGGCTTCCTTACACACACATCCATAGAGTTGCATAGCAAGCCATATCATTACACAGAGATGCGTAGAGTTCCAAGGGTTACAATGTGGTTTATAGAGTTATATTTTAAAAACGCATAGAGTTGTATAGAGACTCAAAGAGTTACATGGAGATCCATATAGTGAAATAGAGACCCGTGCATGAACACACACAAGTTACTGGTTAATTTAAACTATAAACTTATACACACTATTTTGATTTTAGGGGCCGTCCATAAATTACGTCACGCGATTTTGGACGATTTTTGACCCCCCCCCCCCTTCGTTACACGGCGTCACAAAAAGTCAGACCCCCCCCTTCAAATATGACGTCACAAAGCTCTGCCCCCCCCAAAAAAAAATAAAACATGCTTCAAATCGCTTTAAACTATTGTCGTTGTAGTGCGTATTTAATGTGGCGCTGCACTCTGATGTTGTAGGAGAAAACATTTATTAAAAAGTCAATTTAATTAAGTAGAACGTGTTGTCTACATTTATTTAAAGTAGCGCATTTTGATGTGACGTCACATTTCTCAAATCCCCACCCCCTCGTCACACATCGTCACAAATGTCTGACCCCACCCCCCCCCCAGGTACGTGACGTCATTTATGGACGGCCCCTTACCAGGTCAGACCCACTGAGTTACGTATCTCTTTTTCAGAAGCGTCCTGGCCACAAATGGTAGCTCAGCGAATTGACTTATCACGTGGAAATATATAGAAGCCAAATACTCTAAACGCTGGGTCCTCCACGGATCTCTACGAGTCTCTGGGTCTCTACGAGTCTCTCTGAGTCTCTGTGAGTCTCTGTGAGTCTCTATGGGTCTCCATGGATCACGCTGAGGCTCTGGGTATCTATGAGTCTGTCTGGGTCTCTAAGGGTCTCGATGGGGTCTCTCTGAGTCTCTGTGAGTCTCTGTGAGTCTCTATGGGTCTCCATCGATCACGCTGAGGCTCTGGGTATCTATGAGTCTCTCTGAGTCTCTGTGAGTCTCTGTGAGTCTCTATGGGTCTCCATCGATCACGCTGAGGCTCTGGGTATCTATGAGTCTCTCTGAGTCTCTGTGAGTCTCTGTGAGTCTCTATGGGTCTCCATGGATCACGCTGAGGCTCTGGGTATCTATGAGTCTGTCTGGGTCTCTAAGGGTCTCGATGGGGTCTCTATGAGTCTCTGTGAGTCTCTATGGGTCTGAGTCTCAATGGGTCTCCATGGCTCTGGGTAACTATGAGTCTGTCTGGGTCTCGATGGGGTCTCAATGAGTCTCTGTGAGTTTCTATGGGTCTGAGTCTCAATGGGTCTCCATGGATCACTATGAGGCTCTGGGTAACTATGAGTCTGTCTGGGTCTCGATGGGGTCTCTATGACTACGGGTCTCTACAGTACCGTTTAGTGATGATTCTAAATGTGGAGGGGAAAACCCCACGCGACCACGGGCAGAGAGACACGCAAACTCCAAATATACAGGCGTCAGAGTCGGGATCGAACCGACGACCTCCTGTATACAAGGCGAGGTAGTTAACATCCCATCACCGTGGCACCCCCTCTCCCCACCGTGACGCCCACACCGACACGAGAAAAGCAGAAGTGGCTATTTAAGTCCAAGACCCAGATGTCTATCAGATGTCTAACAGATATTGGTCCCGGACTTAAACCACACCGTAGTCATAACCATAGCTTTCGAGCAAAAACACAACAACATCACAGCCACGGTATCGGTGAGAGCGTGGATTCTCCGTGGAACCCTACAACCCTCCGTGTGAAACCCTGTTGCAAATCATCAGCAGTGAGCGGTCAACGGTGAGTTTTGGTGGGTGCTCATTGCAAGCGGTGGATGGATCATCGTGGTGGATTATGAGTTTCGAGTTGCCACGGCGAGTGCTGAGCCGCGATGGGTGAGCGATTCATGCGGTGCCAATCGCCATGATTGAGAGGTCATGATAGATTCATGGCGAGTCTCGACTTTCCACGGTGGTTGGTGAGTGGCAATGTCCGCGGCAAGTGCCTGTGGTGAGTGGTCACGGGGTGAGTTTTATCGAAATCCCACGAGGTTAGTTGGTCACGGGGTGAGTTTTATCGAAAGCCCACGAGGTTAGTTGGTCACGGGGTGAGTTTTATCGAAATCCCACGAGGTTAGTTGGTCACGGGGTGAGTTTTATCGAAATCCCACGGGGTGAGTTGGTCACGGGGTGAGTTTTAGCGAAATCCCACGGGGTGAGTTGGTCACGGGGTGAGTTTTATCGAAATCCCACGGGGTGAGTTGGTCAAGGGGTGAGTTTTAGCGAAATCCCACGGGGTGAGTTGGTCACGGGGTGAGTTTTAGCGAAATCCCACGGGGTGAGTTGGTCACGGGGTGAGTTTTATCGAGACCCCACGTGGTGAGTTGGTCACGGGGTGAGTTTAATCGAAATCCCACGTGGTGAGTTGGTCATGGGGTGAGTTTTATCGACATCCCACGGGGTCAGTTGGTCACGGGGTGAGTTTATCGAAATCCCACGTGGTGAGTTGGTCACGGGGTGAGTTTATCGAAATCCCACGTGGTGAGTTGGTCACGGGGTGAGTTTTATCGAAATCCCACGTGGTGAGTTGGTCACGGGGTGAGTTTAATCGAAATCCCACGGGGTGAGTTGGTCACGGGGTGAGTTTTATCGAAACCCCACGGGGTGAGTTGGTCACGGGGTGAGTTTTATCGAAACCCCACGTGGTGAGTTGGTCACGGGGTGAGTTTTATCGAAACCCCACGGGGTGAGTTGGTCACGGGGTGAGTTTTATCGAAACCCCACGTGGTGAGTTGGTCACGGGGTGAGTTTTATCGAAATCCCACGTGGTGAGTTGGTCACGGGGTGAGTTTTATCGAAACCCCACGGGGTGAGTTGGTCACGGGGTGAGTTTTATCGAAACCCCACGGGGTGAGTTGGTCACGGGGTGAGTTTTATCGAAACCCCACGTGGTGAGTTGGTCACGGGGTGAGTTTTATCGAAATCCCACAGGGTGAGTTGGTCACGGGGTGAGTTTTATCGAAACCCAACGTGGTGAGTTGGTCACGGGGTGAGTTTTATCGAAATCCCACGGGGTGAGTTGGTCACGGGGTGAGTTTTAGCGAAATCCCACGGGGTGAGTTGGTCACGGGGTGAGTTTTATCGAAATCCCACGGGGTGAGTTGGTCACGGGGTGAGTTTTATCGAAATCCCACGTGGTGAGTTGGTCACGGGGTGAGTTTTATCGAAATCCCACGAGGTTAGTTGGTCACGGGGTGAGTTTTAGCGAAATCCCACGGGGTGAGTTGGTCATGGGGTGAGTTTTATCGAGACCCCACGTGGTGAGTTGGTCACGGGGTGAGTTTAATCGAAATCACACGTGGTGAGTTGGTCACGGAGTGAGTTTTATCGACATCCCACGGGGTCAGTTGGTCACGGGGTGAGTTTAATCGAAATCCCACGTGGTGAGTTGGTCACGGGGTGAGTTTTAGCGAAATCCCACGGGGTGAGTTGGTCACGGGGTGAGTTTTAGCGAAATCCCACAGGGTGAGTTGGTCACGGGGTGAGTTTTATCGAAATCCCACGTGGTGAGTTGGTCACGGGGTGAGTTTAATCGAAATCCCACGTGGTGAGTTGGTCACGGGGTGAGTTTTATCGACATCCCACGGGGTCAGTTGGTCACGGGGTGAGTTTTATCGACATCCCACGTGGTGAGTTGGTCACGGGGTGAGTTTTATCGAAACCCCACGGGGTGAGTTGGTCACGGGGTGAGTTTTATCGAAACCCCACGTGGTGAGTTGGTCACGGGGTGAGTTTGATCGAAATCCCACGGGGTGAGTTGGTCACGGGGTGAGTTTTATCGAAATCCCACGTGGTGAGTTGGTCACGGGGTGAGTTTTATCGAAATCCCACGGGGTGAGTTGGTCACGGGGTGAGTTTTATCGAAACCCCACGTGGTGAGTTGGTCACGGGGTGAGTTTTATCGAAATCCCACAGGGTGAGTTGGTCACGGGGTGAGTTTTATCGAAATCCCACGTGGTGAGTTGGTCACGGGGTGAGTTTTATCGAAATCCCACGGGGTGAGTTGGTCACGGGGTGAGTTTTATCGAAACCCCACGTGGTGAGTTGGTCACGGGGTGAGTTTTATCGAAATCCCACGGGGTGAGTTGGTCACGGGGTGAGTTTAATCGAAATCCCACGGGGTGAGTTGGTCACGGGGTGAGTTTATCGAAATCCCACGTGGTGAGTTGGTCACGGGGTGAGTTTAATCGAAATCCCACGGGGTGAGTTGGTCACGGGGTGAGTTTATCGAAACCCCACGTGGTGAGTTGGTCACGGGGTGAGTTTATCAAAATCCCACGTGGTGAGTTGGTCACGGGGTGAGTTTTAGCGAAATCCCACGTGGTGAGTTGGTCACGGGGTGAGTTTTAGCGAAATCCCACGTGGTGAGTTGGTCACGGGGTGAGTTTTAGCGAAATCCCACAGGGTGAGTTGGTCACGGGGTGAGTTTTATCGAAATACCACGGGGTGAGTTGGTCACGGGGTGAGTTTATCGAAATCCCACGTGGTGAGTTGGTCACGGGGTGAGTTTTATCGAAATCCCACAGGGTGAGTTGGTCACAGGGTGAGTTTTATCGACATCCCACGTGGTGAGTTGGTCACGGGGTGAGTTTTATCGAAATCCCACGTGGTGAGTTGGTCACGGGGTGAGTTTTATCGAAATCCCACGGGGTGAGTTGGTCACGGGGTGAGTTTATCGAAATCTCACAGGGTGAATTGGTCACGGAGTGAGTTTTACGGAGACCCCACGTGGTGAGTTGGTCACGGCTGAATGACAGCGAGTTGCCGCGGTGAGTGGGGCCCACGCTGTTGAGTGATCAAGGTGAGTGGTCTATGAGTTGGTGAGTGGCAGTGGTGAGTGATGGCTCGTCACACTAACCGCTTCCGCCTTCGCGGGTACACCGTGTTCTCACTGCACGACAACAGCCCCATGAACAACAAACACTCCTCCCTCCCGCCCACCAGCACCAACAACCACCTCCATCGCGGCAGGGGTCGTGAAAGTGAATGTCGGGGTCAGAGCCACAAGGAAAACCACCCCCGCCGCTCACCCACGCGGTGCGGATTGACTGGTCGACTCAAACGAGTACCTGGCGCGTTGTGGTGTAAACACTCACGGGCCCAGGGGAGACACAGGCGGTCGGCCGTGATGTTGGCTGCACCACCCGCTCGTGTGCCCTGTCGGCCTTGATAGGTGCTCGCAAACATCAACTTTGTTCCAACAGTCCAAGGTTATAGGGGAGGGTATCTTTGTTTTTGTATGACTCCGCGCGTGTGTGGGAAGTGTTTTTGTACGCGTGCGTGTGGTTTGCTGTGTATGTGGGATTGTGCGTGCCTGTTTCTGGCCGTGATTGCGTGTGGGTGTGTGTGTCTGTCTATGTGTGTGTCTGTGTGTATGTTTGTGTGTCTGTGTGTGTGTCTGTGTGTGTGTCTGTGTGTGTGTCTGTGTGTATGTTTGTGCGTGTGTCTGTGCATGTGGCTGTGTGTATGTCTGTGTGTCTGTGTATGTCTTTGTGTGTGTGTCTGTGTGTATGTCTTTGTGTGTGTCTGTGTGTATGTCAGTGTGTGTCTGTACGTGTGTCTGTGTGTGTGTATGTCTGCGCATGTGTCTGTGCATGTGGCTGTGTGTATGTCTGTGTGTCTGTGTATGTCTTTGTGTGTGTCTGTGTGTATGCCTGTGTGTATCTGTCTGTGTGTGTCTGTGTGTGTATGTCTGTGTGTGTATGTCTTTGTGTGTGTCTGAGTGTATGTATGTATTTGTGCGTATGTCTGTGTGTGTGTCTATGTGTGTCTATGTCTGTGTGTGTGTCTATGTGTGTCTATGTCTGTGTGTGTGGCTGTATGTGTGTCTGTGTGTGTGTCTGTGTGTGTGTCTGTGTGTGTATGTCTGTGTGTATGTCTGTGCGTGTGTCTGTGCATGTGGCTGTGTGTGGGGAGCGGTGGTGTAGTGGTTAGCGCGCTGCGCTACAAACCGAGTGACCTGCGTTCGATTCCAGCTCACGGTAATCACCAGTGACGATTATCTGTACCTGGGCCTCCACTAGGTCAACTCAGCCTTAAATGAGTAGATAGTGCGGTGTGTAGTAAACATCGCCACGAGGGAGACAAAGGCGGTCGGGCGTGGTGCTTGCCATCCACCCCCTCGTGTACCGTTCTGGCCTTCATAGGTGCTCGCTAACAGCACTTGCCCCTACAGTCTGTTCAGGCTATACGGGGGATCTTCGTTTTTGTCTGCGTCTGTGTGTGTGTGTGTCTGTGTGTGTGTGTGTCTGTGTGTGTGTGTGTGTGTCTGTCTGTGTGTGTGTGTCTGTCTGTGTCTGTCTGTGTGTGTCTGTGTGTGTGGCTGTGTGTGTGTCTACCTGGTCTGTCGCTCCGCACGAAGCTTCAGGTCTTCTCGGCCACGGTCATTCCCTCCATTCTCTACGCTTGCGAAACGTGGACCCCCCTAGTGGAGCATCTTCGCCGGTTGGAAACATTTAGGCTGGCCTGCCTACGATCCATCCTGGGTTTAACCAGGCTGGATTGTGTGAGGAGCTCACAAGTCCTTGAAAGATCTGGGCAAAGTCCCATCAGTGAGCTCCTCCGGCAGGCAAGGCTGCGTTGGCTGGGTCATGTAGCCCGCATGCCCAGCCACCGCATGCCTAAACAGCTTTTGTTCGGCCGGATCGAGGGGGCTAAACGGGCGCGGCACGGGCTAGAGAAGAGATGGAGTGATGTGGTACAGGAGGACGTGGAGCTGAGTGGACTTGCCGATGACTGGTACCAGCGGTGTCAAGATCGGCCTCTGTGGAGGAGGCTCGTGAAGGACGCTACTGGGCAGTTGGAGGCAGTCGCCCTCCAACAACAACGGAGGGCGGAGGAGCGACGCTCACAACAACGAGCGGAGCGCCGGTGGCTAAAGCACAGCAAGTTGGCACAGTAGGGGGCACAGGTGGTGCATCACCCAGTCATCTCGGTCATCTCGGTCAGTCGACCCGTGGCACCTGGGTCTGCCCCGTGACCTCCTGCCAGCGGGCGTTCGACACTTCACGTGGCCTCAGGGTGCACATGGCCTGGCACAAGCGTCGTGGTGACGTCACCGCCACTTAGTGGCGAATGGCGGTTGTTGTTGTCTATGACCTCCTGCCAGCGGGCGTTCGACACTTCACGTGGCCTCAAGGTGCACATGGCCTGGCACAAGCGTCGTGGTGACGTCACCGCCACTTAGTGGCGAATGGCAGTTGTTGTTGTGTCTGTGTGTGGCTGTGTGTGACTGTGTGTGTGACTGTGTGTTTGGCTGTGTGTCTCTGTGTGTGTCTGTGTGTGTGGCTGTCTGCGTGTGTGTCTGTGTGTGTGTGTGACTGTGTGGCTGTGTGTGTATGTATGTCTGTGTGTGTGGCTGTGTGTGTGACTGTGTGTGGGGAGCGGTAGCGTAGCTGTTAGGACGCTGCGCTACGAACCCGGCGACCCAAGTTCGATTCCCGTTCACGGCCAACACCGGTGACGATTATCTGCGCCTATCCTGGTCGTCCCTTAAGTCGACTCAGTCTAAAATGAGTACCTGATGCGGTGTATAAACATCGCCACAAGGGAGACAAAGGCGGCCGGGCGTGGTGCTGGCCATCCACCCCCTCGTGTATCGTTCCGGCCTTCATAGGTGCTCGCTAACAGCACTTGCCCCTACAGTCTGTTACAGGCTACGCGGGGGATCTTTGTCATTGAAGATGACCTCAAAACTCCTCTCCCAGTTTCTTCCACTTCACTTTATTTTTTTGGGAGGGGAATTCCCAGCGTCTTGTGGGAATTTCCCGGCCACGGCTCACATCAATGGCTATGGACTTTTCACCGCAGATGGAACCCGCAGGCTTTTGATATCCATCTTTCAACCCTCCCAACTGGGTGTACTACACATGTGGTGGGGGTGAAGGGTGGGTACCGCCTGCGTCTCTTCACCCTTCCACAGACGTTCGGCAAGCAGCGTGGAAGAGTAGACCAAGGGCCCTCTATATCACCCTTCCCACGAGCAGTGCATGGCGGGAGCGCCTGCAAAGCTGCCCATATTTATATTCTTAGTTTTATTCGGTAAAGTCACGTAGGTAAAGAATTTAAATTAATATAAATAAAATAAAATAAAAATCACGACGTTTCGGAGGCAACACAAGCTTCCGTCTTCAGGTGACGCGAAGACGGAAGCTCGTGTTGCCTCCGAAACGTCGTGATTTTTATTTTTATTTTATTAATTGTAATTGTTTTACCTACGTGACTTTACCGAAAAAACCTAAGAATATGAATCCTTGCAGTCACGAAAGCCTCAAATCTAGAATTAATGCCCAAATTTACTCAGATCGCCTACCACCACCGAAACCGCAACTGTGACCAGCGTGGTGAAGTATGGTCCAACGCCCCCCCCCCACCGCCTCCCCCATGATCGTGGAGGGAGGCTCTCATCCAGCAGTGGACAGAGCGAGGCAGGCGTGTGAAAGAGGCCCGTCCTGCCTGCCCGTGTCTGGATAGTCGCTCTGCTGACAAGATAATTCCTCGGGCTCAGCTTGCACTCAACTGGGCAGGCCGCCCTGCGCCAAGCCTCGGCATCCCATCGAGAGCCAACCAAGCTCCATGGGCCCTGCCTGACTCATCAGCATTATGCAATTGGATTCGAAATGACGACGCGTTCCTGTAGCATCATCAGCCGCGATCAATTCGCGGCTGGGCGAAAGGAATCCCCCGTCAAGCCGTTGGTTGAATTGCTATAACACTCTCCCACCCCCCCCGACCCCGCCATGGACATGTGGAATTGCCACCACTGGCTGGGGTCAAGGTTTGTAAAGCAAGATATTGGCACCGTTTAATGTCTCGATGGCCATTAGTGCAGCAGGGAATCACGTTTGACCGCAATTGCACTCTCGTGGTAGTGCCTTACGCTCCCGTAATCCCCGACGTTGAGCGGGGAGTGAATCGCAAACGAATTCGTCACGACCGAGGTCTTACTGTGGAACTAAAACTGTGAACTGTTTTTTTTTACTTTACAAGGTAAGACCCACTCAGCTATGTAGCTACTTTTTTCACAAAGCGACCTGCGCACAAATGACAGCCCAGCGAAGAGGATTATCGGCGTCGGGTGGAAATGTATAGCAGCCAAAGAGTCTAAAGGGACGCGACGTTGATAATAAAATTGTGGAGGGAAAAACCCGCGGACCCGGAGAAGAATCCACGCGACCGCGGGGAGAGAGACGCGCAAAACTCCAAATACACAGCAGCAGGCGTCAGGGTCGGGATCGAACCCACGATCTCTTGTAGACCAGGCGAGGTAGTCAACATCTCCTAGTCAGCGTGATGATGATGATGAGAGTGAGAGACACACAAACTCCAAATATACAGCAGGCGTCAGGGTAAGGATCGAACCCACGACCTCCTGCACACCAGGCGAGGTAGTTAACATCTCCCAGCCACCGTGATGATGATGATGAGAGCAAGAGAGACACACAAACTCCAGAGCAGCCACTGCAGAGAGCAAGGGGGGGGGCTCGCGGCCAAGTGTGCTTCTAGGGAAGAGGGCGGAGGTGACGCGGGGAGGAGGGTGGAGGAGGAGGGGAGGGAGAGAGAGAAAATGTGCAACGGGGAAAGGTCGCGGCCGAACAACAGCTGCCACCATTCACCAAATTAAGCGAATATTAACCAAATATAGCGTGTGCAGCTCGCAACAACAGGTGGGACCCCCTCCTCCACCCCGGCCGGCGAGTTGGGGTGGGTGGGTGGGGAGGTTGTTTGTGAGATGCGGTGACGGCGGTGGCTTTTGCGGGCCATGGAGAGAGGGATTTGGAGGAGGGCCAACGCGGCCGGGCACGTTCACACATTCTTGGGTCCGCCTATCCCGTGGGACGCAGCGGGGTCAGGAGCCGGCGGCGGGGCTGGAGAGAGAGGGGGGTGGGGGCCTGCTTGGTGATGGCCGGGAAGAAAGTCTGCTCAGGTGTGGTGGTGGTGGTGATGAGAGCGAGAGACACGCAAACTCCAAATATACAGCAGTAGGCGTCAGGGTAAGGATCGAACCCACGACCTCCTGCACACCAGGCGAGGTAGTCAACGTCTCCTAGCCACCGTGGTGATGATGATGAGAGAGACACCGCAAACTACAAATATACAGCAGCAGGCGTCAGGGTAAGGATCGAACCCACGACCTCCTGCACACAAGGCGAGGTAGTCAACATCTCCTAGTCACCGTGATGATGATGAGAGCGAGAGACACACAAACTCCAAATACACTGCAGCAGGCGTCAGGGTAAGGATCGAACCCACGACCTCCTGCACACCAGGCGAGGTAGTCAACATCTCCTAGTCACCGTGATGATGATGAGAGCGAGAGACACACAAACTCCAAATATACAGCAGTAGGCTTCCTTGCCGGGAGAGAACTTGGTGTTATGGGGGGGGGGGTCGGCTGGGCAATTTCGGGAAATTTCGGACGTTTAGGGAATGTTTTGTAAAGTCCCGGAATGCGCACACGGGAACAGGGTCGGGCTAGACGATTCATCGATTTCAAATCGCAAATTGAAACAATGCGATTAGCAAATTGCAAAGGCTATTATTTTCTTATTGCAATTGTTGTATTTTTTATGATAAACTTTATTTAATTAGCATAACAATTGATATATGTTTGATTGTTCTATTTTCAATTAAAACATTTTAATAAATATGTTGGAAGCAATTAATATCTTTTAAGTTCTCATCCTTGCTCTTATGTTCTTTCGGTAAAGTCACGTAGGTTATAAAATAAAATAAATCACGGCGTTTAGGGGGCAACACAAGCGTCCGTCATCAGGTGGGAAAGCGTGGTCGAAACGTGATTTAATTCATTTTCTCCCCACGTGACTTTACCGAAAGAACCAAAGAGTTTGGATTCCTGCAGTCACAAAAGTTTCAAATCAAAATTATCATCCTTGCATTTTTAGATATATTTAGATGGTATATTGCAGAGGTGGGACAAAGTCATTGTTATGCAAGTCCAAGTCGAGTCGCAAGTCATCAAATTCATGACTCGAGTCTGACTCGAGTCCAAGTCACATGACTCGAGTCCACACCTCTGGTATATTGTGGTAATGCTCAATCACACGTTTTAAACCTATTACACATTGAATATTGAACTGAAGCTTGTCCTTTAAAAAATTTAATCGCAATATCCCTCTGAAAAATCACAACAGATATTTTCCCCAAATCGGCCACGTAGGGCCCAGGGCATTTGAAGACCACGAAGCGGCCACGCTCACAACACGCACGGGGGGCGGGGGGTGGGGGGGGATATTGGCACGGGTTGGGGTGCAACGCGCCCGCCCCCACCCCCCCGGCGCGCGCCGAGCACCACGCGTGCACGCGGCGAACACGCGGACGCTCGACCAATCGCGAGCTGTTTACCGCTCGCGCCCAGCCAATCACGAGCGCGCTCTGCCCACGGTGAAGTCACCGAACACGCGCTGTGCACGACGTCTTCGCGTGTTAGCGGCGGTTGGGTGGGGGGGGAAGCCCCCGCACCCGCGGGGTGGGGGGGATGAGCCCCGCCCCCTCTAAGGGGGAGGGGCTGAGGGGGTCTCCCCTTAAATAGCGGCGGGGAGGGGGTGGCGACGTGCACTTGACCGTCTGAGAGCGACTGAATGAGCGAGCTCTGTGGCGGTTCTGGAGCGTTCGCCCATCGCGTTAATTGTGCCTCCCGTTAATTAGTCAAGGGGGGAGGGGTGGCTAGGAGGACTTTGCCAGGCCCCTGCTGCGGCCTTCTTGGAAAGAAGAGCGGGCATTCTTAAACGCTGCCGAGATTTCGGTCGGCAGCAGCAGCAGCAGCTCAGGTGCAGCGAAGTTTTAAAACGCTGCAAGAAAATCGCGTCTCGCATCTGCTCGGATTTACCAGCAGCAGGAGGTTGTGCGTCGGTGGGTTTTGGTGGACATCTGCGAACCTACCCCACCACCACCACCACCGAGTTGTTGTTGTTGTTGCGGCTTGAACCATGGGTCTCGGTGACGTCAAGTGTCTCTCCGTGAAGCTGGATGCCCCGGACGGCGGCGGCGGCGGCAGCGGCGGCCGCGGCGGCGTGTTCGTGGCCGGCCAGGAGGTGCGTGGCCGCGTGCTGCTGAGGCTGCGGCGCGAGTCGCGGCTCGGCTCGCTCCGCGTTCGCGCCCGGGGCCTCGCACGGGTCAGCTGGGCCGAGCCCGAGCTGCTGGGCCGGAGGGCCGCGGCTCCCCTGGCCCTCGCCTGCCGCGAGGAGGCCACGTACCTGGACGTGCAGCAGACGCTACTCGCTCCCCCGGGTGAGTGGATGGTGATGCAGCAAATGTGGCTGTGACGGTCCCACCTGATGACGGAGACTTGTGTTGCTTCCGAAACGTCGTGATTTTTTATTGTTTTATTAATTTTAATTTCATTTTTTTACCCACGTGACTTTACCGAAAGAACTAAGAGTTTGAAGCCTGGGGGGGGGGGGGGGTTCATCTTCTTGGTTCTTTCGGTAAAGTCGTCACGTAGAATGGAAATAATAAAATAATAAAACATAATAAAATAATTCTCACGACGTTTCGGCCACAACACAAGCAGCCGTCCTCAGGTGAAGAACAGCGTCTGTCAGAAAGCCTGGTGGTGTTCATTCAGACGCTGTCTTCTCGACAGACCTGTTCACCTGAGGACGGCTGCTTGCGTTGTGGCCGAAACGTCGTGAGAATTATTTTATTATGTTTTATTATTTTATTATTTCCATTCTACGTGACTTTACCGAAAGAACCAAGAAGATGAATCCCTGCAGTCACGAAAGCTTTAAATCGAAATTCACGGGGGATTCGTGAAGCATTGGGGGGGTCTGACGTGGGGGTGCCACTTTGCGTTGCTTCAATTGGGAACTCCTTTGCCGGTTGCAAAATATGATAATTGGGTTTTTATCTGGCAGCAAAACTGACACATGTTTTGTTCTTTGAGTTGTGCGACTTTTGGCTTCATCTGGTCCAACACCATGTGGGACTGGGCTCTTAAGAAAAGTTGTCTCTGGTGTGGACCAATCAATTTCAAGGACGGTGCATACATGATCAGAGTTGTGTTTTTTTGTTTGAATTCCGACCGCAAGTATTGTGGTCAATGCAAAAGGTGTCAGTTTTGTTGCCAGATAAAATGGTAAAAAAAACAATTATCATATTTTGCGTTGTTTGTTGAGAAATCTCGAGGGTTGTTCTATGGGATAGCATTGCCTCTCCCCCCCCCCCCCCCGCCATAGTAATGTGGAATGTTCACAACCGGCTCGGTGCCTGTAAGCGAAGCCCAAATGCCGTACTCCTCCGTGCCAGTAAATCACTCGGCAACTTTGTTGACACTGCAGTTGTAGAGTGCGGGGTCCGAGTTGCTTTGCTTTGGGAGGTTTGTGTGTAACATGAATACGAGCCGCGTGTGTATAACAGCACTTGTTAAAGTTGTTCATTAATGTGCTTGTAGCGCAGCTGCTAGAAGCACCAGATAGCGTGTATCAGGGTGGGGGGGGGGTGCGGTGTGGGTTAACTTTTTTTCCAGTTAGTATTTTGTAGGGGGGGGAGGGGGTCTGCGTCTCGAGAAATAAATAATTTGAGGTCCCTAATTAGTAAGGGATCCCCATTTAGAAGGGTACCCTCTCTTGCTCTCTTGAGGGGTCCCTCTTAGTAAGGGCCCCCCACCCTCCTGGCAAAAGGGACCTTCCTAGAAAGGGGGGTGCGGCACAATCCCACGTGGGCCTGCCCCGATTGGCCCTCTCCTCCTTGTGACGTCATCACAACATGTTTTTCCAATCTCGCCCCTCCCAAACAGCTGGCGGAAGTGAGGATCATGTGACGCTCCCTGCCGGGCTGCACGAGTTCCCGTTCTGCTTCGTGCTGCCGGACGGGTGAGCGAGCACATGACTCACCGCACACCGCGTACACACCGCGTGTGTACACACCGCGTGTGTACACACACACACTGCGTACACACCGCATTTGTACACACACACACACACTGCGTACACACCGCATTTGTACACGCACACACTGCGTACACACCGCGTGTGTACACGCACACACTGCGTACACACAGCATACGCATGTGTACACACGGCGCGTGTGCAACAACGTTCGCATGCGACGCACGCGTGTGTCCACACGTACGCGTGCAGCGGACACGCTCAAACGTGTTCCTTGCCGACACGCCCATGCTGGACATCTGTGGAAACGAGCTTCATAGCTCATCGGATTCCTCATGCAGTCCTAAATAAAGATTCTGATATACAGTGTACACACACAGAAAGCACACGGTGTACACAGACGTATAATATACACGCGGATTGTACATACACGCTCTACGCTCACAGGATATGGACACAGCATATACACGGTGTAGAACACACAGCATGTACTGCACGCACGCAGAACAAAAACGGTGTAATACGGCACAAGTGTAGTGTGCTCTCGCGTTGCAGCGTGCTGACCGTGCCAACCCGTCCCTGTGTCCCGCAGACCGCTGGCCACGTCGTTTGAGGGCCGCCACGGCTGGGTCCGCTACTGGGTGGAGGCCGCACTGGAGCGCGACTGGGGCCGGACGCAGCGCACGCGCCATCGCTTCAGCGTCGTGGAGCACGTGGACATCAACACGCCCAGCCTGCAGGTGAATGCCGCAGCAGCAGCAGCAGCAGCACACCAGCATCACTAGCAGCAGCACACCAGCGGCACACTGAGATTTTGGTCTCTTTGAGTTCTCACCCGATTAAACGAATAAACTTAATAACAGCACTCGCCCGCCACCAATACCAGCATCGCAACCACATTTAAATGCCCACTGATGCCCGCAGCCTTTGTGCGCAACACACGCACATCTTACACATGCAAACCGCCGCCTCGCCCCCCGCCCCGCTCACACCGCACGCGTCTCCCCGTCTCGATCGCAGGAGTCTGCCGCCGGCGCTCGCGAGAAGAACGTTGGCTTCGCCATGTTCGGCTCGAGCCTCATCGCGCTCAGCGTGAAGATCGACCGGCGCGGCTACTGCCCGGGCGAGGCCATTGCCATCCACGCCGAGGTGGAGAACTGCTCGTCGCGCCTCGTCGTGCCCAAGGCGGCGCTCTGCCAGCGCCAGGTGTTCTTGGCGGGTGGGCGAACGCGCTCACACGTGCGCGCCGTGGCGGAGGTGCGCGGCGAGAGCGTGCCCTCGGGCCGCACCGACTCGTGGGACGGCCGCTTGCTCAAGGTGCCGCGCCTGCCGCCCTCCGTGCTGTCCTGCGCCCTCATCCGTGTCGAGTACTGCCTACAGGTGAGCGCCACGGGGCGTGGTGGGGTGGGCTGGGCGAGTGGGTGGGTGGGTGGTTGTGTGAGGGTCGAGGGGTTTCGCAATTGAAGCCGTAGGGGGGTGGGGTGGGCAGTTGGCGCTGGTTTCGATGAGCTCGGCATGGGGTAGCCTGGGTTGGGGTGAAAGTGAGCACCTGGGGGTGAGTTTGACGCATTGGCAGGCGACGGCTGTTGAATTCCATCCTGATGCTGGTTGGTCATGCATGGAACAATTGGTTAAGAGTGATACAAATTGCATGTAAATATATAGCGGTTGACTAATTTTGCTAGCGGACAAAACGACTGCAAAATATTTGTCCAAGTGCCACCCTGAATGGTGACGATTCATTGAATCCCCAATGGGTGTCGAGTCTACAGTTGTCTCGTCGCCTGAGGCAGACCAGTCGTGACACGAGCGCATTCGGGAACCTCAGGCGGTTGTTGTGGCCGAGCTGCTGGATGGAGATGCTGACCCACCCCCCCGTGCCTCCTCCTCCCAGGTGTACGTGGACATCCCCGGCTCGTCAAACCTGCAGCTGGAGCTGCCGCTGGTGCTGGGCACGATCCCGCTGCAAGCCCTGGGCTCCCGCACGTCCAGCGTGTCGAGCCAGCGCAGCGTCACTGGGGGACCAGCGTGGAGTGAGCTGCCCGAGGCGCCTGAAGGTACAAACCGACGCGTCCACGCGCGTGTGTGTGTGTGTGAGCGAGTGCTAGGTCGACTCAGCCTCAAATGAGTACCTGGTGCGATGTGTAAACAACGTCACTAGGGAGACAAAGGCGGCCGGGCGTGGTGTTGGCCACCCACCCCCTCATGTGCCGTGCCGGCCTTCATAGGTGCTCGCTAACAGCACTTGCCCCTACAGTCGGTTGAGGCTAAATGGGGGACCTTTGTGAGCGCGAGTGTGCGAGTGTTCTACTGTGGGGAGTGGTGGTGCAGTGATTAGTGCACCGCGCTACAAACCCAGCGAACCGAGTTCTAATCCCACTTAGGACTAATAACGGTTGTGAATATGTGAACCGGGCCTGGACCACCGTGAGGTCGACTCGGCCTTAAATGAGTACCCGGTGCGGTGTGTGGCACACCACCCCTCTCGTGTGCCATTCCAGCTTTAATAGGTGCTCGCTAATAGCACTTGCCCCAAGCAGCCCGTTAAAGGCTGCACTGGGCATGTTGGTGGACGTGAGCGAGAGGGGCGTGTGTGAACGAGTGAGCGAGTGAACGAGTGAGCGCGTGTATTTGGGGAACGCGAGAGTGCGATGGTGGTGGACGCGAGTGGGCGTTGACTCCGTTATTGTGCCCCCCCCCCCCCCAGCTCCCCCATGCTACACGGACGTGGTGTCGGAGGAGAGGTTCCGCAGTCTGTGCGTCCCCACCGAGGAGGCCTTTGCAGGGCCCCGTTCGGCCTACCTCTACATGCAGCAGTTCATGCTGCAGCCTCCGCCCCTCTACTCCGAGGTGCGTGTGTGTGTGTGTGCGCAGCCATACAACCATTGCCCGATCTACCGCAACTACCACAACAATAACTCGCCCACACAACTGCTGCCCAAGCACCTCCACTACATCGTAAGAACCACCACAACAACCAACGCAACTACTGCTACCGCACATCCGCCGTAACTGTGACCCTCGTTACAATCGTACCACAGCAAAACCTCACACGATCCCTCTGCAGTCACGATCGCATCACACACCACCGTAACCACCACCACATGATTACAACAATCTCCAAGCATCACAACAACCCACTCAACCACCACCGTCACAAACGGTACCACGACTAAACAAAACACCACTCGCACATCCAGCAGAACAACAACAACAAACACCTTGTTCAACCTCCGCTGCCATCACCTCCACAATAACCATCGTGGCTAACGCTGGTCTCCTGTTGCTCCATCTCCCTTGCAGGTTGACCCCCATCCTCTGGAGAGTCTGCCCGTGCAGGTGAGCACGTGAGGCCTCCCCGCGCACCATCGGGGTGCGGTGGACAGCGAGCACGACAGAGGGAAAGGGGGGAGCCGTGTCTGTGAATCACGGGGCATCCAAGCCGGTCCAGCACACGCATTCGCAAGTGGCGGTGCAAACTCCGGACTCTTGACGATGGAGCTGATGAACATATTAATGGTTGGGATGATGACAACGATGACGATGCTGAGGACTGTCATAGTCAGAAGATGGGGATTGATGTCATGATGACGTCGTTATGAAGATGTAGGCCGATAATGATGATGATGGTGGTGGTGGTCATGAAGAAAGTGACGATGGTGATGAAGGTGGTGATTGCGATGAGGACAGCGGTGATGAAGGAGATGGTGACGCCTCGGAAGATGGCGACAGCGTTCGTTGTGGCGACGGTGACCGTTGTGGAGACTGCGGGAGGGATAGTGGTTGTGACGAGTTGCCAGTAGCGATGTTTGAGAGGCTGTACCACGTTGCGTGTGTGCGGTGTACGGCTGCCCCTGCGACGCAGGCGCCGGGACTTGCGCGCCGTCCGGCTGCTGCAGCCGAGCGTGGCAGCGTGCACTTTACGTTTTCATTTTTCTGAACAAAAATGTTCATTTTTGCTTTTGCCAAAGCCTTTACCTGGCACTTACCCAGCTGCATGGGAAACACTAACGGCATTTGCCATCATGATGAAATTCGTGTGGCCTTATTTTTGTATATGCACTTCAAGCACAAATGGTTAAATTTGAATGGCGGTCGCTGGCTGCCATTTACCGAGTGCCATCGGTTCCCTGGTGATGAGGGATCCTCATAAGGGACGGGACTGGGTGGCCACGTGCGTGGATGTGTTGCACGTTTAAGTTATTTTGTATTCTCGGCTTCAACACCAAAACTGGGAGCCCCGGCTGGCACAAGACGGTGCCGCCGGTTCCCATTGAGCCATGCGCGCGCAAGGGTCGTTATTAAGTCTCGCCAACGATGACCTCGCCAACGATGACCTCGCCAACGATGACCTCGCGCTGAGGGTGGTGGTGGAGGACGAGCTGTCCCTCCACCCCTGCTGTGGGTGAGGGTCGTCAACCCTGGCGAAAGTGACATTCTGCCATGACACCCCTTGGGCAGAGGGACTACTTCCCCGGGGTTTTTGTAACCAAACGAGCCAAAACGTGGCCTAGGCCACGAAACGAAACGGCGCCGACCTGACTGTTTAAAACGTTTACAAGGAAAGTTCTCTTGCTGTAACTGCAGCTGCTGCCCTGGGTGGAATATTCCAGCTGTGGACAGGTGCTGGAACCGCCGAGCGGCGGTCCAAGTGCCTCGGTTGAAGCGGTTTCCCCGAGCCTTGGTTGGTTTGGGGAATGGGCAGCTATCATGCCGGATTGATGGAGCCATCGTGAGTTTTTTTTTTTTGCCAAAAGAATCTGGTGACGTGGGCATTTTTGTCCCGCGTCGTCAACCGAGCCAAATCTTGCGTTGGATCTGCGGAGCTGGAATGGCACTTCCAGGGTTATTGTTTTGTTTTTCTTAACACAGCCATGATGCCTGGGCTGCTTGCCCTTGGCTGGCAGTGCCCAGGCAGCCCTTACAGTGTTATATTCAGTTGTGCGTTTTGACCGCTGGATGTGAAAGGTCCGACCCTGTGGGTTTTGTAATAAAATCACTGTGTTTTGTAGAGATGCCTCGCGTGGTGGTTATATGGGTCGTGGATGAGGATGTGGCTCTCGCATCAACGGGTTTTGGAGGTGCCGAAATTAAAAATGCCGACTGCACAGGATTTGCTCGCTCTCCCGAAGAGCAAGAGAGGACGACTCGAAAGGTGCGGAGAGGAGCCACAGCTGAACGGGAGGCAATACATAGCCAGGCAGTGGGGAGCTAGTGCCTATCCACCCCCCTTCCACCAAGCTCTGTGGTCCTCTATATGAAAGTATTATACTGGTAGGAACCTCCTGGTTACACCAGCCCACAGGGGATTATTGTGTCCGTCGTGCAGGGAGGGCTGGGTGGGGAGGGGCTGGTCACCCCATGGTGCCCTTATAAAACTCAACGTTTAACCTACTCACGCCGGCTTGTGCCCGCCCTCACAGTCGGGCATATTTGCGGAATACACCACGCCGCCGTTGACCCTGGCCATTGACCGAGCAACCCAATGTTCCTACCAGCTCCCTCGGCGTTAATGTGTTTGGCCAATGAATAAGTGCTTTTACATGCGAGAGGAAACTGGAGCACCCAGAAGAAGCCAACGCGTGTGAGGGGACAACACTCCCGTACAGATGGAACAGGTGGAGTCCACATCTTCTGCACCGCCTTCTCGTGTGAGTCAGGGTATCAGGCTGGTCGATGCTTACGGGAAAGTGGTTTCACAACATTTGTGTGATCCATCAGCCCTCCCTGCCTTCCCCTGTATCGCCTTCAACAGACTTGGCAAGTGATGTTAGCGAGCACCTATGAGGGTTGGCACTGCAGATGAGAAGTTGGGTGGTCCGCACCACGGCTGGCCGCCGTTGCCTCCCCAATGGTGATGTTTACACACCGCATCGGGTTACTCACTTGAGGCTGAGTCGACATAGGAGAGGCTCGGGACCGGTTCAGAAAATCGTCACCGGTGTTGGCCGCGAGCGGGAATCAAACTCGGGTCGCCGGGTTTGTAGATCAGCGCGCTAAGCACTACGCTACCGCGCGCGTAGCCACCACCGCCTGGAGAAAGTTGCGTGTTGAGGATTTGATGGGGTGCTGAGTGGTGGTGAGTGGTGGTGAGATGGTGGTGGCACCGTTCACTAGACTTTCTCTCGTGAACGGTGCCAGCTTCCCGTGATATCTTCCTATTTTCTAGCACGCTCCCCTCAATGGGACTTGACAGTCTGGTTTCCAAACCAAGGCCATTCTATGGAAACTGCACTCCTATGCACCATCAACAAGCCTCTCCTCAGCCCCGCTCTCCTGCTTCTGCACCCACCTCTCAAACCGACGTTGTCATACACGTGGGATTTGACGTGCTCAGAGGTAACCTGTATTCACAGTGTCCAATGTGGCCCCTTTACTTTCTCGATATACTGTATATCGTCCGCCGCTTGGCAGTGGCAGCAGCAGCATCTCCAGTTTTAATGTCAGCCAGCTGATTGATGATATGGCACCCAGCCCTTGGGTTTGCCATTTACACGGATCCCTAGATCAATGTCCACGATCGCATATCCTGCCTTCACGCAGCCTCATCTTGGGGGGGGGGGTGGGTTGCTATTAAGTTAAATGTCATCCAAAACACCCAAGTCCACGCTCGGTCAAGACCTGCCGTTTCAGTTCATGGGCCAGACCAGGAACCGGTAGCAGCAGCAGCAGTTTCACAAACACACACATCTCAAGATGGGACCTTTCTTGCCAGTATCAAAATATAAGAAACACATTCCTGCGGAGGGACCTGGTAGGAACGTTGGGTTGCTCGGTCAATGGCCTGCAGGGTCAACGGCGGCGTGGTGTATTCCGCAAATATGGCCGACTTTGAGGGCGGGCACAAGCCGGCGTGAGTAGGTTAAACGTTGAGTTTTAAAAGGGCACCACGGGGTGACCAGCCCCTCCCCACCCAGAAACCCACCCCTCCCACCCCCACCCAGCCCCACCCTCCCCACCCAGAAACCCACCCCTCCCACCCCCCACCCAGCCCCACCCTCCCCACCCAGCCACTCCCCACCCAGCCCCTCCCCACCCACCCCACCCAGCCCCTCCCCACCCTCCCCTCTCCACCCAGCCCCACCCCTCCCATTTTTGGATGCACGACGGACGGACACAATAATCCCTTGTGGACTGGTGGAACCAGGTGGTTCCTACCAGTAAAAGTAATGCAGCTGAACCAGCGAGGGAGCTGTTACAGTTCTCTCGTTGAACTGAAATGCCAGGTCTTGACCGAGCGTGGACTTGGGTGTTTTGGATGATTTTTTCCACCTGAGGACGACCGCTTGTGTTGCGATCGAAACGTCGTGATGTATTATTTTTGTTCTCGATTAGAAGTTTTCGTGACTGCAAGGATCCATACTCTTCGGTTCTTTCGGTAAAGTCGCGTAGGTGAAAAATAAAAACTAAGAATACAAATAAAAACTATAGAAATAACTAAATATAGTTTTTTTTTTAAATAACTACATTTAGTTATTTTGATTTTTTATTTATATAATTTTTTCACCTACGTGACTTTACCGAAAGAACTAAAGAGTATATTATTTTTGGTTTTATTTTATTTTATTTCTCTACCCACGTGACTTTACCGTAGGAACCAAAGCGTATGGATTCCTGCAGTCACGAAAGCTTCAAATCAAGATGATAAGAAAAAGGTTTTAGCCTTTTTCTGGACAAGAAAACAGTTGTGTTTAATTTGTTATTGCCATGAAGAAAAACAAGTACCGTGTGTGGTTAATGCAGACACGATTCCTTGCAAAAAGGTCTCCGTTTGGTGTTTGAACATCTCAACACCCCCTGTTTGATTGCGAGAAAGGGTAAGACATATTCTAAGACCTATTCTTATACACACACACCTCACGCAAGACGCTGAGAATTCCTTCCCCCCCAAAAAAATGGCATCAACATTTGTGGAAACCAAACTCTTTGGTTCTTTCGGTAAAGTCACGTAGGTAGAAAATAAAATAAATCACGACGTTTCGGGCGCAACACAAGCGTCCGTCATCAGGTGGGAAAGCGTGGTCGAAACGTCGTGATTTATTTCATTTTCTACCCACGTGACTTTACCGAAAGAACCAAAGAGTTTGGATTCCTGCAGTCACGAAAGCTTCAAATCTAGATTCGTGGAAACCTCTGTGTGAACAGGCATGAGGTCATCGACAAAGATTAACAGATTGTCGGGGCAAATGCTGCGAGCGAGCGCCTATCAAGGCCCGAGACGTCACACACGAATTGGTGGCTTGCCAGCATCACACCCGGCCGCCTTTGTCTCCCCAGTGGCGATGTTTACGCACCGCACGAGGTACACATTTGAGTTTGAGTCAACCTAGGGGAGACCCAGGACCGGTTCAGATAATCCGTCACCGGGTGTTGGTGGCCGTGAGCGGGAATCGCACCCGGGTCGCCGGGCTTCGTAGCGCGGCGTAGCACTAACCGCTGCGCCACCGCTCACCACGACAAAGATCCCCCGTGTAGCCTTAACAGAGTGTCGGGGCAAGTGCTGTTAGCGAGCACCTATGAAGGCCGGCACGGCACACGAGGGGGTGGGTGGCCAACACCACGCCCGGCCGCCTTTGTCTCCCTAGTGACGATGTTTACACATCGCACCAGGTACTCATTTGAGGCTGAATCTTGATAAAACCTCGTCACTTCGTCAAAAAAAAAAAAATCTTGATAAGACCTCGTCACTTCGTCAGAAAAAAATTTAAATCTTGATAAAACCTCGCCACCTCGTCAGAAAAAAATAAGAATCTTGATAAGACCTCGCTACTTCGTCAGAAAAAAATTTCATTCCTGATAAAACATTGTTACTTCGTCAAAAAAAATAAGAATCTCTATAAAACCTCGCCACTTCGTCAGAAAACAAAAGAATCTTGATAAAAACCTGGCTACTTCGTCAGAAAAAAATAAGAATCTTGATAAAACCTCGCCACGTCGTCAGAAAAAATAAGAATCTCGATAAAACCTCGCTACTTCGTCAGAAAAAAATAAGAATCTTGATAAAACCTCGTTACTTCGTCAGAAAAAAAAGAATCTTGATAAAACCTCGCTACTTCGTCAAAAAAATTTAGATTCCTGATAAAACCTCGTTGCTTCGTCAAAAAAGATAAGAATGTTGATAAAACCTCGTTACTTCGTCAAAAAAAATAAGAATGTTGATAAAACCTCGTTACTTCGTCAAAAAAAATAAGAACCTCGATAAAACCTCGTTACTTCGTCAAAAAAAATAAGAATCTTGATAAAACATCGTTACTTCGTCAAAAAAAATAAGAATCTTGATAAAACCTCGCTACTTCGTCAAAAAAAATTAGATTCCTGATTAAACCTCGTTACTTCGTCAAAAAAAATAAGAATCCTGATAAAACCTCGCCACTTCGTCAGAAAACAAAAGAATCTTGATAAAAACCTGGCTACTTCGTCAGAAAAAAATAAGAATCTTGATAAAACCTCGCCACGTCGTCAGAAAAAATAAGAATCTCGATAAAACCTCGCTACTTCGTCAGAAAAAAATAAGAATCTTGATAAAACCTCGTTACTTCGTCAGAAAAAAAAGAATCTTGATAAAACCTCGCTACTTCGTCAAAAAAATTTAGATTCCTGATAAAACCTCGTTGCTTCGTCAAAAAAGATAAGAATGTTGATAAAACCTCGTTACTTCGTCAAAAAAAATAAGAATGTTGATAAAACCTCGTTACTTCGTCAAAAAAAATAAGAACCTCGATAAAACCTCGTTACTTCGTCAAAAAAAATAAGAATCTTGATAAAACATCGTTACTTCGTCAAAAAAAATAAGAATCTTGATAAAACCTCGCTACTTCGTCAAAAAAAATTAGATTCCTGATTAAACCTCGTTACTTCGTCAAAAAAAATAAGAATCCTGATAAAACCTCGTTACTTCGTCAGAAAAAAAAAAGAATCTTGATAAAACCTCGCTACTTCGTCAAAAAAATTTAGATTCCTGATAAAACCTCGTTGCTTCGTCAAAAAAGATAAGAATGTTGATAAAACCTCGTTACTTCGTCAAAAAAAAGAATGTTGATAAAACCTCGTTACTTCGTCAAAAAAAATAAGAACCTTGATAAAACCTCGTTACTTCGTCAAAAAAAATAAGAATCTTGATAAAACCTCGTTACTTCGTCAAAAAAAATAAGAATCTTGAAAAAACCTCGCTACTTCGTCAAAAAAAATTAGATTCCTGATTAAACCTCGTTACTTCGTCAAAAAAAATAAGAATCTTGATAAAACCTCGTTACTTCGTAAAAAAAAATAAGAATCTTGATAAAACCTCGCCACTTCGTCAGAAAAAAAAAATCTTGATAAAACCTCGCTACTTCGTCAAAAAAAATTAGATTCCTGATAAAACCTCGTTACTTCGTCAAAAAAAATAATAATCTTGATAAAACCTCGCCACTTCGTCAAAAAAAATTAGATTCCTGATAAAACCTCGTTACTTCGTCAAAAAAAAAAATAATCTTGATAAAACCTCGTTACTTCGTCAAAAAAAATAAGAATCTTGATAAAAACCTCGCTACTTCGTCACCACCTGCTCACCTCACCGCTCCGTTCCGCCTCACCCACAACACTTCACCGACTCATCCCTTCCACATCCCCTGCTCAGCACCTCACCACTCTGGACATGTGTGGGGGAAGAACCAAAAACGCTTCATAGCTCATCGGATTCCTCCGGTATAAATATTCTGAGTCTCGATACGTCACTCTTCGCCGAACCCTTTCCTCACCGCTAAACATGCCACCTCACTTTCCCATACACTCCTTTCCTTACCACTTGGGGGACGTCCATAAATGACGTCACGCACCTAGGGGGGGGGGGCTCAGACATTTGTGACGATGTGTGACGGGTGGGGGGGGTTGAGAAATATGACGTCACATCAAAATGCGCAACTTTAAATAAATGTAGGCAACACGTTCTACTTAATTAAATAGACTTTTTAATAAATGTTTTCTCCTACAACATCAGAGTGCAGAGCCACATTAAATACGCACTACAATGACAATAGTTTAAAGCGATTTGAAGCATGTTTTATTTTGGGTGGGCGGGGGCAGAGCTTTGTGACGTCATATTTGAGGGGGGGTCTGACTTTTTGTGACGCCGCGTGACGATAGGGGGGGGGGGTCAAAAATCGTCCAAAATCGCGTGACGTCATTTATGGACGGCCCCTTGCCCTCACCACGAAACACCTCAACCACCTTAACCGAGCCACCCACATCAACTCTTCATCACTCATCCCGACTCACTCTGGCTCACCTGTGTACCACCAGTCCGCACCGTGTCCGTGTGGCTGTGTGTGTCGTGGCGGTGTCAAGATCGGCCTCAGTGGAGGAGGCTCGTGAAGGACGCTACTGGGCAGTTGGAGGCAGTCGCCCTCCAACAACAACGGAGGGTGGAGGAGCGACGCTCACAACAACGAGCGGAGCGCCGGGTGGCTAAAGCACAGCAAGTTGGTACAGTAGGGGGCACAGGTGGTGCATCGGCCACTCATCTCAGTCATCTCAGTCATCTCGGTCATCTCGGTCAGTCGACCCGTGGCACCTGCTGGGTCTGCCCCGTGACCTCCTGCCAGCGGGCGTTCGACACTTCACGTGGCCTCAAGGTGCACATGGCCTGGCACAAGCGTCGTGGTGACGTCACCGCCACTTAGTGGCGAATGGCGGTTGTTGTTGTTGTTGTCGTGGCGAGCGGTGGTGCAGCGGTTAGCGCTACGCTGCGCTATCAACCTGGCGGCGACCCGGGTTCGATTCCCGCTCACGACCAACACCAGTGACCCATCACCCACCGCCTCGTCTCGGGTGAGCGCGGCCCAGTAGCGCCCCCCTCGGCAGCCCAGCGCCTCACACCCCTAGAGCCTCGACGACTGACGTGGTCCACCCCCTAAACAACACGCAATGTAAATCAGTCCCTCATAAGAACGCTAAAGGGGCCGTCCATAAATGACGTCACGCATCTAGGGGGGGGGGGGGTCAGACATTTGTGACGATGTGTGACGAGGGGGGGGGGGGTTTGAGAAATGTGACGTCACATCAAAATGCGCAACTTTAATAACACGTTCTACTTAATTAAGTAGAATTTTGAATACATATTTTCTCCTACAACATCAGAGTGCAGCGCTACATTAAATACGCACTACAATGACAATAGTTTAAAGCGATTTGAAGCATGTTCTATTTTTGGTGGGGGGGGGGCAGAGCTTTGTGACGTCATATTTGAGGGGGGGGTCTGACTTTTTGTGACGCCGTGTGACGAAGGGGGGGGTCAAAAATCGTCCAAAATCGCGTGACGTCATTTATGGACGGCCCCAAACTTGTCCCCTCAAAGATTCCCCGCTCATTTTTCCCGCCACGCGGTGGCCGTCAAATCCGCTCCGGCGGCGGGCAACTGCGCATGCGCGCGCGCGTACCCGCTCGCCGGCTCGCCCGCTCTCCTGTCACTTCTACGTCGGGAGCGCGCAGTGCGCATGCGCGACACCCAGACAGACGCCTCTATATAAAGTGCAGCGCTGTGCGCATGCGCCTCAGTGCGGCTCAACAGAGACGAGGAGCATAAGTCACCATGCAGCTATCCGGAGGAGCCCCCGTTCTTGTGCTCAGTGAGTCTCGCCGAGTTCCCCCACACGTCTCTCTCGCTTGCCCCCCTTTGCCTCGCTCACCGCCGCGCGATCTCTCCTCCGTGCAGGTCAGAACACCAAGAGAGAGAGCGGCCGCAAGGTCCAGCAGGGAAACATCAGCGCAGCCAAGGTGGGTACCCGCCGGCACCCGCCGCCTCCATCGTCACGCGGCCGGTAGGGGCGCTAGGCGAGAAGGGGGGGTTGCGCTGCGGCCTGGGCACGTGTTCCAGAAGCTTCCAAGAGACGTCGCGGGGTGGGCTGGTGGATGTGAGACTTGGGGACTCTGGGGTTTGCCGCAGCATTGGTGTCGGGGTTCCCGGGGTATGCGGGACTGGGGATCTTGATGGGCGTGCGATGTTGGGCTTGGGAGACGATGATGGGAGGTGGGGTAGCTGAGCCTGCGGTGCGCGGCCTGTGCCCGGTTCGCCGGGTTGGGCCGGGTAGGCGGGTCCGCGTTCGGGGCTGTGTCGAGTCCCGGTCTCTGGGCTTCACGGCTGCCTCTCGTCTGCCCGCAGATGATCGCGGACGTGATCCGGACCTGCCTGGGTCCCAGGGCCATGATGAAGGTAGGGGACGAGCCGGTGGTGGTGGTGGTGTTTGTGCCGCGCCCTTTGTGCGGCCATTGTCAGCGCGCGTGAGTGAGTCCGTTAGAAACGCATTCGCTCCCGTCGTTGAATGGTTGTTTCTAAAAAATATTATTGAGTTTTGAGTGGCATCTGTGAGGAAAACCACGGCCTCACGTGTGAGCTAATGAGTGGATGGCTGCTGCTATTGAGGCCAAATAATAATAATGCCTTGTCATTGAAGGAATTGCACTGCAACCACTATCAACTTGAGTAAATTGCAATTCGGCCATCGTTTTGTGTGAATTAATTCTGACACCGCGTATGAATGAATGACAGCCTCTACCGTGTGAATGGGTGATTGAATGACAAAATGTCACTGTCATGTGAATGAATGACATTGACACTACTACTGTGCTGTTGACCGAAATAAATGACATTTAAACCACGCTTGATTACCCCCTCAATGAATCCTCGCTATGGACCACGTTTTACAGTTTTTGGGTGAATGAGTGAACTTTCTAAATAAATAATGAATGAAGGGGTGAATTTCCGTAATTGCCAAGCGCTTGCTGTGCGAGTGGCACTCGCGTGGGAGTATCAGAATCTTTATTTAGACCGGAGGAATCCGAAGCTCTTTCACAGATGTTTAGTAACAATAACGCTGTTGCTGCCGCTCCCCAATGCGGGGCGACCGAGGGAATGGAGGAATTGTGACGGGCAGGGAGAGACCAAGAGGATGGGGTTGACGCCGGACTGAGTGACCCCGGGGGAGAGGGACTGGACGACGAGATGGAGTGGACGACTAGATGGAGTGATGTGGGGGAGAGTGCTGTGATGTGGGAGGGGGAGAGCGACACGGGAGGGAGTGACGCGAGTGAATGATTCTCCATCAGATGCTGATGGATCCCATGGGCGGCATCGTGATGACGAATGACGGAAACGCCATCCTGCGCGAGGTGAGTGAGATGGCTGCACCAGCAGGTACACGGGTCCACTACGCTCACAGCTGCACCGACAGCTTCACCAACGATTTGCACCGACTGACAGCTGCTGTGCTAACGGTGCCGCCGCCGCCGCACTAAGAGACCGAGTGTGGCGTCCTCTCACCTCAGATCCAGGTGCAGCACCCAGCAGCCAAATCGATGATCGAGATCAGCCGCACGCAGGACGAGGAGGTGGGCGACGGCACAACCTCCGTCATCATCCTGGGTGAGCTGTGCGGCTGTAGCAGCTTGCTTCCTCGCTCGGGCTCGCACTGTCACGAGCGCGCAGTCATATTCCCAATCGCTTATGCTCGCTCGCTCTGCCTTGCTCACGCTCACCCGCAGTCGCTCATTCACGCTTGCTCGCGCTCACCCATTCACTTAAAACACTCGCGCACATACTAATCGTTTATACAAACTCCCACTCGTTCAATCACGCTTGGTTACTCATTCACACTCTCGTTCAGTCAATTACTCGTACTCGTGCATTCATTCACAACAACTCCAACGGCTCATCCGGTCCTGAGACTCCCCTTAATCGGCTCAACCTCAAATGAGTTCTTGGTGTAGTTCGTCAACATCACTCGCGGAGACGAAGGCGGCCTGGCCACCCACCCTCTTCGTGAGCTGTCGGCCTTCATCGGTGCTCGCAAAACAGCACTTGCTCCTACAGTCTTAAGGCTGTACGTGGGATCTTTGTCTTTATCTTTGTTTGTGTGTGTGCCCACGGTGGTAGCTGGAGAGATGTTGGCTGTGGCGGAGCAGTTCCTGGAGCAGCAGATGCACCCGACAGTCATCATCAGCGCCTACCGCAAGGCGCTGGAGGACATGCTCTCCACCCTCAAGGACATCAGGTGCGCCGGGGGTCACGGGGTCACGGGCTTGGGGGAAGCTGGCGGTTCCTGGCGTGTGCCGAGGACAGGCCCAAAACTCAAGCAGCCAGCAACAAGCAGTACTCCGTATCGGAGTTGCACTTGCTAAGAGTGAGCGCGTCTTTTGAATTGAGCGAGGTTTATTATCGTACGAGTTTGAGATAATGCGACGATGTTGTTGATGGAAGGAGGGAGCAGACTGGAGCAGCGCGAGGGAAGAAGCAGATCGAGAAATGGGTTGTGACCGTTGGTGTGGTGGTGGTGGAACACCGTGTGGGTGATGAAACAGAGGCTGGTTGACAGATTCCTTAACACGGTGGGGAGGAGGGGGGGGGATCCACGCGTTACGTTCATGGGGAATCGCAATGGTGGTAATAGCTATTCGAAGGGCGATATGGAGGCGACTGACCACTGGTGAGTTAGCAAGTGCCGGATCGTCAAACAATCGCCGTGACTACTCTGAATTCTGTGGAGAATGGCGAGTCAGAAGAGGGCTGAGCTCTCCACCCCTGATGGATGCGACCGCTGCATTTGCTCGGGGTAACTCCGCCTCTCTTGCTCCCCTGCCCCTGCGTCTCGCCGCAGTGTCGCGGTAGACGTGACCGACCGGGTGATGATGCTGCGGATCGTGAAGAGCGCCATCGACACGAAGGCGCTGAGCCGCGTCTCGGAGCTGGCGTGTGGAATCGCACTGGACGCGGTGCTGACCGTGCAGCGCGAGGATAACGGGCGGCGCGAGATCGACATCAAGAACTACGCCAAGATCGAGAAGGTGCCGGCACGCGTGCACACGCGCGGCCATGCACACAACCTGCACGGCAAACGGTGGCGTGGCGCGGTGTGCAGTGTCCTGCGGTGCGCCGACGGTGTAGTGCGCCGACGGTGTAGTGCGCCGACAGTGTGCGGTGACACGGTGTGCTGACGGTGCGGTGTGCGGCGGTGCGGCCGCAGGTGCCGGGTGGGATCCTGGAGGAGTCGTGTGTGCTGCGCGGCGTGATGCTCAACAAGGATGTGACGCACCCGCGCATGCGGCGCCGCATCGAGGCCCCGCGCATCCTGCTGCTGGACTGCTCCCTCGAGTTCAAGAAGGGCGAGAGCCAGGTGCTCACCCGCTCGCCCACCCGATCACTCGCTCGCTCACTCGTTCGGCTGCTCCCCACTCGCACGGACCCCCCCCTTGTGGCTGGGCCCTGGCCTCGTGCGGTGCCCCTCCCTTAAGTGGCGGTTGTGGTGGTGGTGGTGGTGCAGACGGACATCGAGATGTCACGTGAGGAGGACTTTGCAAAGATCCTGCAGGCAGAGGAGGACTACATCCAGCAGATCTGCGCCGACATCGTGCGCCTCAAGCCCGACCTGCTCTTCACCGAGAAGGGCATCTCCGGTGCGTGCTCTTGGCTGCTTGGCTGCGTGCATGAATCGGGGGGCTTTGTGTGCCAGCGGTAGTGTGACAGCGTGCTGCGCTACAAAGCCAGAAACCCAAGTTAGATTCCCACTCACGGCCAACAGCAGTCACGATTATCTGAACCGGTCCTGGGCCTCCCTTAGGTCGACTTGGCCTCAAATGAGTGCGTGGTGTGGTGTGTATGCATTGCCACTGGGGAGACAAAGGCGGCCGGGCGTGGTGCCGGCCACCCACCCACCCCCTCGTGTGCCATGCCGGCCTTCATAGGAACTCGTGAACAGCACTTGCCCCAACAGTCTTAGGCTATACAGAGGGTTGTTATGTGTCAGGATGTGTGTGTGCATGAGTGCGAGTTGGGCTGTGATCTGCGTATCTCGTCTCAGACCTGGCTCAACATTTTCTGGTGAAGGCGAATATCACCGCGATCCGCCGCATCCGCAAGACTGACAACAACCGCATCGCCAGGTAACCACACAACCGCATCGCTATTTAACCGTGTCACTAGGTAACTGTGCCACTCGTTAACCACACGATCGCATCGCTCGGTAACCTCGTCACTATTTAACCGTGCAACCGCATCACTATTTAGCAAATGCGTTGCTCGGTATCTGCACCCCTGCTTGCAGACGTGTGGTGTATGTGGGTGGAATAGTATTGTGTGTGGACTGTTGTACATGACGTAAACGTTGTAGTTGTGTGTGTCGTGCTTCGTGCGTGGTTGGTTGTGCCGTGTGGTATACGATGGAGTGGTCACGGCATGGCTGGGCATGGTGCTGCTGTGTTGCGTGGTGGCGGTGCGGTGGTCACACTCGTGGTTGTGTGTGCGGTGCCAGGGCGTGCGGTGCTCGTATCGTGAGCCGCACGTGTGACGCCAAGGAGGAGGACGTCGGTACAGGCGCGGGCCTCTTTGAAGTGAAGAAGATCGGCGACGACTACTTCACGTTCATCACCGAGTGCAAGGACCCCAAGGCCTGCACCATCCTCCTGCGTGGAGCCAGCAAGGACATCTTGGCCGTGAGGACGCCGCACACACACACGCCGCGCACTGTACGCACACGGGACACACGCTGCACACACTGCACACGCTGCACACACACACGGGACACACTGCACACACACACTGCACACACACACACTGCATACACGTGTGTTTGGAGCGGTAGTGTAGTGGGTTCACACTGCGCTACGAACCCAATGACCTGACCCACGGGTGACAAAATATCCTGGGCCTCCCTTATGTCGACCCGACCTTAAATTAGTACTTGGTGCGAAGTGTCAACATCACCACCAAGGAGACAGAGGCGACCGAGCGTGGTGCTGGCCACTCGCCTCCTAGTGCGCCGTGCCAGCCTTCATAGGCGCTCGCCACAACAGCACTTTACCCAAAAGTCTGAAGGCTGTACGGGGGGGGGGGGGGGGGGGTCTTTGTAACTGTGGTGAGCGTTGGGGGCAGCGTTGATCTCTCTCTCTGCGCGGCGTGTGCCAGGAGGTGGAGCGCAATCTGCAGGACGCCATGCAGGTGGCGCGCAACGTGCTGCTGGAGCCGCGCCTGGTGGCGGGCGGCGGCGCCACAGAGATGGCGCTGGCTCAGGCGCTGGAGGTGCGGTCGCGCGCCATGACCGGCGTGGAGCAGTGGCCGTACCGCGCCGCGGCGCGAGCCCTCGAGGTCATCCCTCGCACGCTGGTGCAGAACTGCGGCGCCAGCACCATCCGCACGCTCACCTCGCTCCGGGTAAGCGAGCGGCCGCGCGATCCCGCACCCTCGCCTCGCCTCACCTCACCCCCCGGGGTTGTGCTGCGAAGTTTTGCAGCCGTGTGTTTGTAAGAATTCATAATTGAGTGCAATTATGAATTGTGTTGATGTTATGGCGCTGCAGGGAGATCGTTTGCGAAGGAATGAGCCCCGAGTGATTTTGCAGCAGGGGGGGCGATGTCGCTGTGTGGTCTCGCTGAGGGGCACACCCAGTGGCAACTGTCCCTGCGTCTGGCACAAGGCGATCGTCGCGAAGGAAACCGCTGCTCTGTTTCACAGATGGGGTGGCTGTTTCTGTTGCGAGTTTCCATATTGAGTAACTTTGTGCGATTTTTTTTTCAATTTGGCAAACTTTGACCACGACGCCGGCACACGTTGGGCCCCCTTGCTCGTCGCGGGATCATTCACGTTCGCTGCGAGCGACGCAAGATGGCGAGTGGTAGTCGCATTTTACGGTTCATGCGCATGGTAGGATTGTCAGAATCTGGAGGAATCCGATGAACTATAAAGCTCTTTCACAGATGTCCAGTAGTTAATGGACACGGATGTCCAGTAGTTAATGGACACGGATGTCCAGAAGTTAATGGACACGGATGTCCAGAAGTTAATGGACACGGATGTCCAGTAGTTACTGGACACGGATGTCCAGTAGTTAATGGACACGGATGTCCAGTAGTTAATGGACACGGATGTCCAGTAGTTAATGGACACGGATGTCCAGTAGTTAATGGACACGGATGTCCAGTAGTTACTGGACACGGATGTCCAGTAGTTAATGGACACGGATGTCCAGTAGTTAATGGACACGGATGTCCAGTAGTTAATGGACACGGATGTCCAGTAGTTAATGGACACGGATGTCCAGTAGTTAATGGACACGGATGTCCAGTAGTTAATGGACACGGATGTCCAGTAGTTAATGGACACGGATGTCCAGTAGTTAATGGACACGGATGTCCAGTAGTTAATGGACACGGATGTCCAGTAGTTAATGGACACGGATGTCCAGTAGTTAATGGACACGGATGTCCAGTAGTTAATGGACACGGATGTCCAGTAGTTAATGGACACGGATGTCCAGTAGTTAATGGACACGGATGTCCAGTAGTTAATGGACACGGATGTCCAGTAGTTAATGGACACGGATGTCCAGTAGTTAATGGACACGGATGTCCAGTAGTTAATGGACACGGATGTCCAGTAGTTAATGGACACGGATGTCCAGTAGTTAATGGACACGGATGTCCAGTAGTTAATGGACACGGATGTCCAGTAGTTAATGGACACGGATGTCCAGTAGTTAATGGACACGGATGTCCAGTAGTTAATGGACACGGATGTCCAGTAGTTAATGGACACGGATGTCCAGTAACCAGGGCAGACCGCCGGATTCCAACAGCGGGAAGAACCCTGTGCAACAAGCGCCAACGAGAATGTGGCCACCGTCCCGCGCCGCCTCGCCGTGGTGGTGATGTGCGATCGTCCGTGTTGTGACCAGGCGAAGCACACCCAGGAGGGCTGCGAGAGCTGGGGCGTCAACGGGGAGACGGGCGCCATCGCCGACATGCGCGAGCTCGGCGTCCTCGACCCCTTCGCCGTCAAGGCCCAGACCTACAAGACGGCGCTGGAGGTGAGGTCACACCGCCATCGTGCCGCCGTTCTGCATCTCCCCCCAGCGGGAGGTCGCGGTTGCAAATGGGGGGGAGGGCAGGGGTGACGATGGGGAGGTAGTGGTAGTGGTTGTGCAGGTGCTGAGATTCGGTGTGGTGGAACCGCCCCCCCCAGACGGCGATCCTGCTGCTGCGTATCGACGGAATCGTCTCCGGCAGCAAGAAGTCCAAGGGTGACGAGGGCACAGGGGCAGGGGGGCCTGCCGCCGACTGAGCCGCACCACGCTGGGTCCTCCACCACCCCCTCAGAGCCACAAACACCGACTGAGCCACGACACGGCGGGTCATCCACCACCCCCTCAGAGCCACCAACACCGACTGAGCCACGCCACGTCCTCCACCACCACCACCCCCTTGCAACCACCAACACCGACTGAGCCGCATTACGCCGGGTTTTCCACCACCCCCTCAGAGCCACCAACACCGACTGAGCCACGCCACGGCGGGTCCTCCACCACCACCCCCTTGCAACCACCATTGACTGAGCCACATCACTGCAGATCAACCATTACAGCCACACAAGCCACAACCACCACTCTGTGCAAACAACCAATACCCACCAACACCACCAACACCACTAACAACCACTACCACAACCACCACTCAGTGTCTTGTACCTGCTCCTCGTTGCTTGCCCCCTCCCCTGGCTGCACGTTGGCTGCGCGCAGCCCCCCCACGGCCCAAACTCCTGACTCAATAAACGCGAAGGTGATGTCGTTATGAGCAGAAGCTGTGTGACGTGAACTCCGCCTGGACCATGTGTGGTGAGGAGTGTGGTACATGTATTGTGCTTGAGTGGGGCGAGTGCAGGGCGTGCGTGACCACTCACTGCTCATCCCTCCTGCACACACCAGCAGCAGCAGGCTGTGTAAACAGAATTTATTTCACTAGAAAAACCCAGCCCAGACCCCTACCCACGGGTCCATCCCATCACCCCCACAGCACAAAACCTCGCATATGGTAAACCAGCCCAGTACAAAATAAACACTCGCTACCCGCGCAGGAGATGCCCAAGGAGCCCTGTGCTTGCGTCGCCCCGGTGATTGGAGTCCCAGTGGCACTTGCTTGCCAGCCTTGGTGCCTCACTGAGCCACCTCTCCCGTCTCCGGGTCCACCAACTCCTCCGGGTCTGCAGGGGTACAAAGAGCCGGCTTCGTGGAAGGGGGATGCACTGTGACCCCCTTGCAAGGGTCAACCACTCGTCATTATGGTGAGATGTCCCAGCAGTGCTTCAAGCCCAGCGGCCGCCCTGAATAATACTACGGGTAAATAATCCCTCCCCCCCCCCCAACAAAACTTGCCCTTCAGTGGACGTTAAGAAACCCTGTGACAAGATTCTGAATGAGGGAAACACCGGAGGACCAGGAGAAAAATCCACGCAACCATGAACACTCCAAATATACAGGCGTTGGGGTCAGGATGAAACCCACGACCTGCATACCAGACGAGGTAGTTATCTCGCCACCGTGGCGCCAGATATGCATGTGAAGGGGGTAAGGTGGATGTAACTGCATTTCACAAACACTCAAAGCAATTGGGACGGCGAAATCCCTAACAGTCGCTCTCCCTCGGCCAAATGAAATCCTTGCTATGACCCCTGTGTTATGCTCTAGGCAGGGGGGGGGTTCTTACCGGGGTCAATGTGAGCGGCCGGCACGACTGGGATGTCTGGAACCTCTTGCCGCTGCTGCAGCGGCGGCTGCTGCAGCTCCACAATGACGACGCTGCTGTTGTTGCTGCTGCTACTGCTGTTGCTGCTCATGGTGCCTGTGGTTGAGACCCCGAGAGTCGGGGGTTCGTGTTGCTTGGGGTCTGGCTGCTCGAAGGGACTCCACATCCCCGGCCGCCCGATACCACTTGCACCGTGCCCACATCTGCTGGGACACGCGGAACAATTGGGAGTTGCTTCGACTGACGTTTTCGTGACTGCAATGATCCATACTCTTTGGTTCTTTAGGTAAAGTCACGTAGGTGAAAATAATACTGGTAGGAACCTCCTGGTTACACCAGCCCACGGGATTATTGTGTCTGTCCGTCGTGCTTCTAAAAATGGGAGGGGTGGGGCTGGGTGGGGAGGGGCTGGTCACCCCGTGGTGCCCTTATAAAACTCAACGTTTAACCTACTCACGCTAGCTTGTGCCCGCCCTCAGTCGACCATATTTGTGGAATACACCACCCCGCCTTAGACCCTGGCCATTGACCGAGCAACCCAACGTTCCTACCAGCTCCCTCCGCAGGAATGTGTTAAAAGAAAAAATTAAAACTAATTTAGTTTTCATTTTTTCTTTTATTCATTCGCTCAATTAAAGAACGATGTCACTACAATTGTGCCATTCTAGGTGCACTTCGAAGCCACGTGAAATGTATGCTCACTGACAAGTCACAGGAGGGCATAACTGGCCGAGAAGAGGCAACGCTTCGTATTGAGCGACAGGCCAGGTACCTTCTGCACAGCTTGACGAAGACGATGAAAATAAATTGCTACCCGACTGATCTGGAGCGAAACCTCTGCAGCCAAACCGGAGTGATTCATAATCCCAGGTATGGGAACTCCTCCGTTCTCTCCACTCGTGGAGAATTGAGGTGCAGGAGTTTTTGATGACAATACCCAGGAAGGATGTTCTAGGCACCCATTTCCCCGGGGCCTCCAGCACAAGCTGCGTTTGGTCTTTGTGTTGTTAGTGATTTGGTTCAAGGTGGAGGGGGTCACGAGCACCGGCGCACCCGTCCAGAGCCCCCCGTTGGCCACCGTGGAAGCTGCGATTGCCAGGAGGGTAAACAGCCGATTGGTTATCGGCCTTCTCCCCCAATAGAATTGCTCACAAGCCACCAGTGGTTACGTCCGGCAACCACGGAGCAGGTGAGAGTTTTATTTGCCAGTCAATAATTGAGTCACTTGCACACACTTTGCGCGTGCACTTATGCCCTTGCTATCTCGCGCACAATGAGCCCTTCACACGCGAACTGGAGGGAGCTGCCACCGTGGTCAAGAGAATGGTTCTGCAGAACGCTGCACTTGCAATCCAGTTTGGCGGAAGTTCGATTCCATCTCCCGGTGTGGCAGTTGTGACAAGGGGCCAAATCTTGACGTGGAGCTTTCGTGCCTGCAGGAATTCATATTATTGGGTCTTTCGGTAAAGTGACGTAGATAGGTTAAAAATATATATTTAGTTTTTATTTGAACCTAGTAATAGGTTTTACCCTTTTATCTTGTACAAAAACTGACACCTTTATACAAGGGATCATGTTTGCAATAACCACAACACAAGCAGTCAAAATGCAAACAAAAAGAAACAACTCTGATAATGATATGCACTGTCCTTGAAGTTGATTGGTCCACACCCGAGACAGCTTTTCTTGGAGCCTAGTCTCCATTGGTGTTGGACCAGATCACGCCAAAAGGCGTAAAACTATTTGAACCTATCAACGTGATTTTTTTATTTCGATTTAAAGCTTTCGTGACTGCAGGGATTCATATTCTTGGATCTCTCGGTAAAGTCACGTAGAAGGGAAATAATAAAATAATAAAAATAAAACGTAATAAAATTCTCACGACGTTTCGGCCACAACACAAGGTGCACAAGGTGCTTGTGTTGTGGCCGAAACGTCGTGATAATTTTATGATGTTTTATTTTATTATAACAATGGGCAAAGTTTCGATTTAAAGCTTTCGTGACTGCAGGGATTCATCTTCTTGGTTCTTTCGGTAAAGTCACGTAGAATGGAAATAATACAAATAAAACATAATAAAATAATTCTCACGACGTTTCGGCCACAACGCAAGCAGCCGTCCTCAGGTGGAGAACAGGTCTGTCAAGAAGACAGCGTCTGTCAGTCTTCTCGACAGACCTGTTCTCCATTCTACGTGACTTTACCGAAAGAACCAAGAAAATCGGCAAAGTGTATTCAATCTCCCTCCACCGCATCTGCCCACTCGACAGCAGTGTATGTAGCTGCACCACGGCCTATGATGGGTAGATCACGTGCGGTGGGGTAAAGTGTGGGTACTGTCACCTATTCCACAGACGTCCGCTCAGCGTGGACAGAGCGATGAAGGACCACTTCAAGAGAGAGCACTCCCTCTAGTGGACAAGACCCTTTACGCCACCATTGGCCGTTTAGCGAGCAATTTCTGGGCTGTCTTTTAACAGAGGATTGAAGGCGAATGGACCACGCGTTAACTTCGGCTTGCCGCCGTGCCGTTCGTACATCATCTGCACGTGCTACTCGGCGCATTCATTACGTTCCACTGGAAACGGTTACCGGTTTGTGGACATTCAGGACTGTGATTTTTTTTTAAGCAAGGTGGGGGGAGGACGAGAGATGGGACCAGGGTGGATACAGACGGGACGCAGGGAGATGGGAGAGTGGGTGCCACGGTGGCGAGGAGATATTAACTACCTCGCCTGGTATACAGGAGGTCGTGGGTTTCATCGCGACCCTGACGCCTGCTGCATATTTGGAGTTTGCGGTGTCTCTCTTCCCGTGGTCGCGTGGATTTTTCTCCCATCTCCTCCGGGGTTTCCCTCCACATTCATAAACAAGCGTTTGGGGTATTTGGCTGCAATGAATGTCCACGTGATGACCCACTTTGGTTGGGCTATCATTTGTGGCCAGGTCGCTCCTGAAAAAAGAGCTGTTTAGCTCAGTGGCCCCTGAGTTCGACACAACAAGGTATGCTGAACTTTTTTCGCACCGTACGTAGCCAACCGTGCTAATCGGAGGTGCGGGTCACGTGTGGCGGAGAGATGTCGCCCGAAGCATCAGGGAGAGGCAGGAAGAGGGGAGGGAGGTGTGAGGAGGACGTGGAGAGAAAGCGAGAGAGAGGCAGGGCTTAGGCGTAGAGATGACAAGCAGGGTGCGCCATGGAGAGGCATGTGGGAGTGTCCTTGTAGCAGTGGGGGGGGGTTAGTGGAGAGCGGCATGGAGATGGTGCCACAGAGGCAGAAACAGGGAGAGGCAGCAAGTGTGCAGGGTTTGTGTATCTAGAGAGAGAGGTGGGTGGGGGGGGTGACTGGGGGAGAGTGAAATAGAGGTGGGGAGAGACAGGGGGGGGGGGCAATTGCGCAATCTCGGCCTTGTTTAAACTCTCCCGTCTCCATCAACACGAGTCCCCGGGAAAGGGGGTTCAACCCCGCGAAGCTTAACCCTGCCCCCCTCGCCGAGGGGATATACGGAATAAGCGGTATCCTCTCTCACTGGGGAAACTTGGGGGCACCCCCACGACAGGGATTAACGGGGTCTCAGGGGACCCTGGAGCCCGAGGGAGCAGGCACATTCAGGGAATCTATGGAATCAATCTTTAGGGGTAGAGGGGACCATGAAGACCAGGAGCAGTGGAGCAGATCACGGTGATCAACTCGGAGGGCGGCAGGGAGTGGGGATTTGGAGACATCTCGTCAGCCCCACGGTGGCTAGGAGATGTTAACTACCTCGCCTGGTCTACAGGAGGTCGTGGGTTCGATCCGGACGCTGACGCCTGCTGCTGTATATTTGGAGTTTGTGGTGTCTCCCTCATCATCATCACGGTGGCTATGAGATGTTAACTACCTCGCCTGGTATGCAGGAGGTCGTGGGTTCGATCCCGACCCTGACACCTGCTGCTGTATATTTGGAGTTTGCGTGTCTCTCTCCCAGTGGTCGTGTGGATTTTTCTCCGGCGTCCCCCGGTGTTTCCCTCCACGTTGAGACACATCACGCATTTAGAGTATTTGGCTGCTATAAGTTGCCACGTGATAAGCCACTTCGTTGAGCTACCAATTGTGGGCAGGTTGCTTCTGAAAAAGCGCTGCTTAGCTCAGTGGGCCTTACCTGGTCAAATAAAACAAATATAGTTTATAGTTTAGTTCAGGAATCAGTGGAGTAGGGAGGCCTAGGCGACCAAGGGGAACAGAGGGGGGCAGATATCGGTGGAGGTGCGGGGTAGTGGAGAGCCAGATGAAATCGAGGGGATCAAAGGGGGCTGGGAGCAGGGGATTGGGGGAGCTGGGATTTGAGGAGCAGGGATCAGTGAATTGAGTTGAGAGGATAAATGGATTGGGGGCATCAGTGGGAGCAGGAACGAGGGGGAGCAGAGTTCAGTTGAGTCAGGGGAATCGGAGGGGGAGCAAGGGATCCAGGAATCTGGGGGGGGGCTCACATGGATTATTGGGTTCATAGAGAGTTCTTGTGTGGAATGGGGGGTCCGGGCGATGGAGGGGGGGAGGGGGGGTCCGGGCGATGAAGGGGGAGAGGGGGTCCGGGCGATGAAGGGGGAGGGGGGGTCCGGGCGATGAAGGGGGGGGGGTCCGGGGCGATGAGGGGTCGGGGCGATGAGGGGGGGGGGGTCCGAGCGATGAAGGGGGGGGGGCGATGAAGGGGGAGGGGGGGGCGATGAAGGGGGGGAGGGGGGGCGATGAAGGGGGGGGCGATGAAGGGGGGGAGGGGGGGCGATGAAGGGGGGAGGGGGGGGCGATGAAGGGGGGGAGGGGGGGGCGATGAAGGGGGGGGAGGGGGGGGCGATGAAGGGGGAGAGGGGGGGGCGATGAAGGGGGGGAGGGGGGGCGATGAAGGGGGGGGCGATGAAGGGGGGGAGGGGGGGGGCGATGAAGGGGGGGAGGGGGGGGGCGATGAAGGGGGGGAGGGGGGGGCGATGAAGGGGGGGGGCGATGAAGGGGGGGAGGGGGGGGCGATGAAGGGGGGGAGGGGGGGGGCGATGAAGGGGGGGAGGGGGGGGCGATGAAGGGGGGGGCGATGAAGGGGGGGAGGGGGGGGCGATGAAGGGGGGGAGGGGGGGGGGGAGGGGGGGGCGATGAAGGGGGGGAGGGGGGGGCGATGAAGGGGGGGGCGATGAAGGGGGGGGAGGGGGGGGCGATGAAGGGGGGGGGCGAGGAAGGGGGGGAGGGGGGGGCGATGAAGGGGGGGAGGGGGGGGCGATGAAGGGGGGGAGGGGGGGGCGATGAAGGGGGGGGAGGGGGGGGCGAGGAAGGGGGGGAGGGGGGGGGCGATGAAGGGGGGGAGGGGGGGGGCGATGAAGGGGGGGAGGGGGGGGCGATGAAGGGGGGGAGGGGGGGGCGATGAGGGGGGGGTAGGGCGATCAGGAGCCCGACTCACCG
>NW_027621331.1:37500-42500 GCF_964198595.1 Lampetra fluviatilis | reverse complement strand
TGCCTGCAAGGTGCACCTGCCCGAGACGGTGGTTGCTGTAGTTGCGTGAGTTGCGTCAGTTGCGTTAGTTGCGGTGTTGTTTGCCCCAGGAGAGGGACCGCTATGCCTGCAAGGTGCACCTGCCCGAGACGGTGGTTGCTGTAGTTGCGCGAGTTGCGTCAGTTGCGTCAGTTGCGTTAGTTGCGGTGTTGTTTGCCCCAGGAGAGGGACCGCTATGCCTGCAAGGTGCACCTGCCCGAGACGGTGGTTGCTGTAGTTGCGCGAGTTGCGCCAGTTGCGTCAGTTGCGTTAGTTGCGGTGTTGTTTGCCCCAGGAGAGGGACCGCTATGCCTGCAAGGTGCACCTGCCCGAGACGGTGGTTGCTGTAGTTGCGCGAGTTGCGTCAGTTGCGTTAGTTGCGGTGTTGTTTGCCCCAGGAGAGGGACCGCTATGCCTGCAAGGTGCACCTGCCCGAGACGGTGGTTGCTGTAGTTGCGCGAGTTGCGTCAGTTGCGTTAGTTGCGGTGTTGTTTGCCCCAGGAGAGGGACCGCTATGCCTGCAAGGTGCACCTGCCCGAGACGGTGGTTGCTGTAGTTGCGCGAGTTGCGTGAGTTGCGTCAGTTGCGTTAGTTGCAGTGTTGTTTGCCCCAGGAGAGGGACCGCTATGCCTGCAAGGTGCACCTGCCCGAGACGGTGGTTGCTGTAGTTGCGCGAGTTGCGTCAGTTGCGTTAGTTGCGGTGTTGTTTGCCCCAGGAGAGGGACCGCTATGCCTGCAAGGTGCACCTGCCCGAGACGGTGGTTGCTGTAGTTGCGCGAGTTGCGTCAGTTGCGTTAGTTGCGGTGTTGTTTGCCCCAGGAGAGGGACCGCTATGCCTGCAAGGTGCACCTGCCCGAGACGGTGGTTGCTGTAGTTGCGCGAGTTGCGTCAGTTGCGTCAGTTGCGTTAGTTGCGGTGTTGTTTGCCCCAAGAGAGGGACCGCTATGCCTGCAAGGTGCACGTGCCCGAGACGGTGGTTGCTGTAGTTGCGCGAGTTGCGTCAGTTGCATTAGTTGCGGTGTTGTTTGCCCCAGGAGAGGGACCGCTATGCCTGCAAGGTGCACCTGCCCGAGACGGTGGTTGCTGTAGTTGCGCGAGTTGTGTCAGTTGCGTCAGTTGCGTTAGTTGCGGTGTTGTTTGCCCCAGGAGAGGGACCGCTATGCCTGCAAGGTGCACCTGCCCGAGACGGTGGTTGCTGTAGTTGCGCGAGTTGTGTCAGTTGCGTCAGTTGCGTCAGTTGCGTTAGTTGCGGTGTTGTTTGCCCCAGGAGAGGGACCGCTATGCCTGCAAGGTGCACCTGCCCGAGACGGTGGTTGCTGTAGTTGCGCGAGTTGCGTCAGTTGCGTCAGTTGCGTTAGTTGCGGTGTTGTTTGCCCCAGGAGAGGGACCGCTATGCCTGCAAGGTGCACCTGCCCGAGACGGTGGTTGCTGTAGTTGCGCGAGTTGCGCGAGTTGCGTCAGTTGCGTTAGTTGCGGTGTTGTTTGCCCCAGGAGAGGGACCGCTATGCCTGCAAGGTGCACCTGCCCGAGACGGTGGTTGCTGTAGTTGCGCGAGTTGCGTCAGTTGCGTTAGTTGCGGTGTTGTTTGCCCCAGGAGAGGGACCGCTATGCCTGCAAGGTGCACCTGCCCGAGACGGTGGTTGCTGTAGTTGCGCGAGTTGCGTCAGTTGCGTCAGTTGCGTTAGTTGCGGTGTTGTTTGCCCCAAGAGAGGGACCGCTATGCCTGCAAGGTGCACGTGCCCGAGACGGTGGTTGCTGTAGTTGCGCGAGTTGCGTCAGTTGCATTAGTTGCGGTGTTGTTTGCCCCAGGAGAGGGACCGCTATGCCTGCAAGGTGCACCTGCCCGAGACGGTGGTTGCTGTAGTTGCGCGAGTTGTGTCAGTTGCGTCAGTTGCGTCAGTTGCGTTAGTTGCGGTGTTGTTTGCCCCAGGAGAGGGACCGCTATGCCTGCAAGGTGCACCTGCCCGAGACGGTGGTTGCTGTAGTTGCGCGAGTTGTGTCAGTTGCGTCAGTTGCGTCAGTTGCGTTAGTTGCGGTGTTGTTTGCCCCAGGAGAGGGACCGCTATGCCTGCAAGGTGCACCTGCCCGAGACGGTGGTTGCTGTAGTTGCGCGAGTTGCGTCAGTTGCGTCAGTTGCGTTAGTTGCGGTGTTGTTTGCCCCAGGAGAGGGACCGCTATGCCTGCAAGGTGCACCTGCCCGAGACGGTGGTTGCTGTAGTTGCGCGAGTTGCGCGAGTTGCGTCAGTTGCGTTAGTTGCGGTGTTGTTTGCCCCAGGAGAGGGACCGCTATGCCTGCAAGGTGCACCTGCCCGAGACGGTGGTTGCTGTAGTTGCTGTAGTTGCGCGAGTTGCGTCAGTTGCGTTAGTTGCGGTGTTGTTTGCCCCAGGAGAGGGACCGCTATGCCTGCAAGGTGCACCTGCCCGAGACGGTGGTTGCTGTAGTTGCGCGAGTTGCGTCAGTTGCGTCAGTTGCGTTAGTTGCGGTGTTGTTTGCCCCAGGAGAGGGACCGCTATGCCTGCAAGGTGCACCTGCCCGAGACGGTGGTTGCTGTAGTTGCGCGAGTTGCGTCAGTTGCGTCAGTTGCGTTAGTTGCGGTGTTGTTTGCCCCAGGAGAGGGACCGCTATGCCTGCAAGGTGCACCTGCCCGAGACGGTGGTTGCTGTAGTTGCGCGAGTTGCGTCAGTTGCGTCAGTTGCGTTAGTTGCGGTGTTGTTTGCCCCAGGAGAGGGACCGCTATGCCTGCAAGGTGCACCTGCCCGAGACGGTGGTTGCTGTAGTTGCGCGAGTTGCGTCAGTTGCGTCAGTTGCGTTAGTTGCGGTGTTGTTTGCCCCAGGAGAGGGACCGCTATGCCTGCAAGGTGCACCTGCCCGAGACGGTGGAGCAGCTGAGGAAGTTCAACGCTCGCAGGAAGCTCAAGGCCGGTGCCTCACAACCAGCTCACTCACTGGGGGGGGGGGGGCACAGGGGAGGGGCTGGGGGGGCACGGGGGAGGGGCTGGGGGGGCACGGGGGAGGGGCTGGGGGGGCACGGGGGAGGGGCTGGGGGGACAGGGGGGAGGGGCTGGGGGGGCACGGGGGAGGGGCTGGGGGGGCACTGGGGAGGGGCTGGGGGGACACGGGGGAGGGGCTGGGGGGGCACTGGGGAGGGGCTGGGGGGACAGGGGGGAGGGGCTGGGGGGGCATGGGGGAGGGGCTGGGGGGGCACTGGGGAGGGGCTGGGGGGACAGGGAGGAGGGGCTGGGAGGGACACGGGGGAGGGGCTGGGGGGACAGGGGGGAGGGGCTGGGGGGGCACGGGGGAGGGGCTGGGGGGACACGGGGGAGGGGCTGGGAGGGACACGGGGGAGGGGCTGGGGGGGCACTGGGGAGGGGCTGGGGGGACAGGGGGGAGGGGCTGGGGGGGCACGGGGGAGGGGCTGGGGGGGACACTGGGGAGGGGCTGGGGGGGCACTGGGGAGGGGCTGGGGGGACAGGGGGGAGGGGCTGGGGGGACAGGGGGGAGGGGCTGGGGGGGACACTGGGGAGGGGCTGGGGCGACAGGGGGGAGGGGCTGGGGGGGCACGGGGCTGGGGGGGACACTGGGGAGGGGCTGGGGGGACAGGGGGGAGGGGCTGGGGGGACAGGGGGGAGGGGCTGGGGGGACAGGGGGGAGGGGCTGGGGGGACACGGGGGAGGGGCTGGGGGGGCACTGGAGAGGGGCTGGGGGGACAGGGGGGAGGGGCTGGGGGGACAGGGGGGAGGGGCTGGGGGGGCACGGGGGAGGGGCTGGGGGGACACTGGGGAGGGGCTGGGGGGACAGGGGGGAGGGGCTGGGGGGACAGGGGGGAGGGGCTGGGGGGGGCACTGGGGAGGGGCTGGGGGGACACGGGGGAGGGGCTGGGGGGGCACTGGAGAGGGGCTGGGGGGACAGGGGGGAGGGGCTGGGGGACAGGGGGGAGGGGCTGGGGGGGCACGGGGGAGGGGCTGGGGGGGCACTGGGGAGGGGCTGGGGGGACAGGGGGGGAGGGGCTGGGGGGACAGGGGGGAGGGGCTGGGGGGGACACTGGGGAGGGGCTGGGGGGGCACTGGGGAGGGGCTGGGGGGACACGGGGGAGGGGCTGGGGGGGCACTGGAGAGGGGCTGGGGGGACAGGGGGGAGGGGCTGGGGGGGCACGGGGGGGAGGGGCTGGGGGGGACACTGGGGAGGGGCTGGGGGGGCACTGGGGAGGGGCTGGGGGGACAGGGGGGAGGGGCTGGGGGGCACTGGGGAGGGGCTGGGGGGACAGGGGGGAGGGGCTGGGGGGACACGGGGGAGGGGCTGGGGGGACACGGGGGAGGGGCTGGGGGGCACTGGGGAGGGGCTGGGGGGACAGGGGGGAGGGGCTGGGGGGACACGGGGGAGGGGCTGGGGGGACACGGGGGAGGGGCTGGGGGGACACGGGGGAGGGGCTGGGGGGACACGGGGGAGGGGCTGGGGGGACACGGGGGAGGGGCTGGGGGGACACGGGGGAGGGGCTGGGGGGACACGAGGGGGGGGCTGGGGGGGACACGGGAGGGGCTGGGGGGACACAGGGGGGGGCTGGGGGGAAGGTGATGACGACTACTACAATGATGACGATGATGACGAGCGGTGCTGACGAGGGTGCGTGTGGTGGTGCGTGTGGTGGTGTTGCGTGGTGGTTGTTGTGGTGGTGGTTGTGGTGGTGGTGGTGGTTGTGGTGGTGGTGGTTGTGGTGGTGGTTGTGGTGGTGGTGGTTGTGGTGGTGGTGGTTGTGGTGGTGGTGGTTGTGGTGGTGGTGGTTGTGGTGGTGGTTGTGGTGGTTGTGGTGGTGGTGGTTGTGGTGGTGGTGGTTGTGGTGGTGGTTGTGGTGGTGGTGGTGCGTGGTGGTTGTTGTGGTGGTGGTTGTGGTGGTTGTTGTGGTGGTTGTGGTGGTGGTTGTGGTGGTGGTTGTGGTGGTGGTTGTGGTGGTTGTGGTGGTGGTTGTGGTGGTGGTGGTTGTGGT
>NW_027621331.1:0-30000 GCF_964198595.1 Lampetra fluviatilis | reverse complement strand
CGTACTCTCTACACGTACTCTACACGTACTCTACACGTACTCTCTACACGTACTCTCTACACGTACTCTCTGTACTCTCTACACGTACTCTCTGCACGTACTCTCTACACGTACTCTACACGTACTCTACACGTACTCTACACGTACTCTACACGTACTCTCTACACGTACTCTACACGTACTCTACACGTACTCTACACGTACTCTCTACACGTACTCTACACGTACTCTCTACACGTACTCTACACGTACTCTCTGCACGTACTCTACACGTACTCTACACGTACTCTACACGTACTCTACACGTACTCTCTACACGTACTCTCTACACGTACTCTACACGTACTCTCCACGTACTCTCTACACGTACTCTACACGTACTCTACACGTACTCTACACGTACTCTACACGTACTCTACACGTACTCTACACGTACTCTACACGTACTCTCTACACGTACTCTACACGTACTCTACACGTACTCTACACGTACTCTACACGTACTCTACACGTACTCTACACGTACTCTCTACACGTACTCTACACGTACTCTACACGTACTCTCTACACGTACTCTCTACACGTACTCTACACGTACTCTACACGTACTCTACACGTACTCTACACGTACTCTACACGTACTCTCTACACGTACTCTACACGTACTCTACACGTACTCTACACGTACTCTCTACACGTACTCTACACGTACTCTACACGTACTCTACACGTACTCTACACGTACTCTCTACACGTACTCTCTACACGTACTCTCTACACGTACTCTACACGTACTCTACACGTACTCTACACGTGCTCTACACGTGCTCTACACGTACTCTACACGTACTCTACACGTACTCTCTGCACGTACTCTACACGTACTCTACACGTACTCTCTACACGTACTCTACACGTACTCTACACGTACTCTCTACACGTACTCTCTGCACGTACTCTCTACACGTACTCTACACGTACTCTACACGTACTCTACACGTACTCTCTGCACGTACTCTCTACACGTACTCTACACGTACTCTACACGTACTCTACACGTACTCTCTACACGTACTCTACACGTACTCTCTACACGTACTCTCTACACGTACTCTACACGTACTCTACACGTACTCTCTACACGTACTCTACACGTACTCTCTACACGTACTCTCTACACGTACTCTACACGTACTCTACACGTACTCTCTACACGTACTCTACACGTACTCTCTACACGTACTCTCTACACGTACTCTACACGTACTCTCTACACGTACTCTCTACACGTACTCTACACGTACTCTACACGTACTCTACACGTACTCTACACGTACTCTCTACACGTACTCTACACGTACTCTACACGTACTCTCTACACGTACTCTCTGCACGTACTCTCTGCACGTACTCTCTACACGTACTCTACACGTACTCTACACGTACTCTACACGTACTCTCTACACGTACTCTCTACACGTACTCTACACGTACTCTACACGTACTCTACACGTACTCTCTACACGTACTCTCTACACGTACTCTACACGTACTCTCTACACGTACTCTACACGTACTCTACACGTACTCTACACGTACTCTCTACACGTACTCTACACGTACTCTACACGTACTCTACACGTACTCTACACGTACTCTACACGTACTCTACACGTACTCTACACGTACTCTACACGTACTCTCTACACGTACTCTACACGTACTCTACACGTACTCTACACGTACTCTCTACACGTACTCTACACGTACTCTACACGTACTCTCTACGCGTACTCTACGCGTACTCTCTGCGTACTCTACACGTACTCTACACGTACTCTACACGTACTCTCTACACGTACTCTACACGTACTCTACACGTACTCTCTACACGTACTCTACACGTACTCTCTACACGTACTCTACACGTACTCTACACGTACTCTACACGTACTCTACACGTACTCTCTACACGTACTCTACACGTACTCTACACGTACTCTACACGTACTCTACACGTACTCTCTACACGTACTCTACGCGTACTCTACACGTACTCTCTACACGTACTCTCTACACGTACTCTCTACACGTACTCTACATGTACTCTCTGCGTACTCTCTGCGTACTCTCTGCGTACTCTCTGCGTACTCTCTGCCTACTCACCTGGTGAGCGGTGGGAAACTGGCGACGGTGCTTCGTGTTGACCTCCTGTTGACCTCATGCCTCATGCGTGCGTGCACATGTCTCTGCGTGCGTGTCTGTGCGTGGGTGTCTGTGCGTGGGTGTCTGTGCGTGTCAGTGCGTGTCTGTGCGTGTCTCTGCGTGCGTGTCTGTGTATGTCTCTGCGTGCGTGTCTCTGCGTGTGTGTCTGTGCGTGTCTCTGCGTGTGTGTCTGTGCGTGTCTCTGCGTGCGTGTCTGTGTGTCTGTGCGTGTCTCTGCGTGCGTGTCTATGCGTGTGTGTCTGTGTGTGTCTCTGCGTGTGTGTCTGTGTGTGTCTCTGCGTGTGTGTCTGTGCGTGTCTCTGCGTGTGTGTCTGTGCGTGTCTCTGCGTGCGTGTCTGTGTGTCTGTGCGTGTCTCTGCGTGCGTGTCTATGCGTGTGTGTCTGTGTGTGTCTCTGCGTGTGTGTCTGTGTGTGTCTCTGCGTGTGTGTCTGTGCGTGTCTCTGCGTGTGTGTCTGTGCGTGTCTCTGCGTGTGTGTCTGTGCGTGTCTCTGCGTGTGTGTCTGTGCGTGTCTTTGCGTGTGTGTCTGTGCGTGGATCTGCGTGCGTGTCTGTGCGTGTCTCTGCTGTGCGTGTCTCTGCGTGTGTGTCTGTGCGTGTCTCTGCGTGTGTCTGTGCGTGTCTCTGCGTGTGTGTCTGTGCGTGTCTCTGCGTGCGTGTCTGTGCGTGTCTCTGCGTGCGTGTCTGTGCGTGTCTCTGCGTGTGTGTCTGTGCGTGTCTCTGCGTGTGTGTCTGTGCGTGTCTCTGCGTGCGTGTCTGTGCGTGTCTGTGCGTGTCTGTGCGTGTCTGTGTGTCTGTGCGTGTCTCTGCGTGCGTGTCTATGCGTGTGTGTCTGTGCGTGTCTCTGCGTGCGTGTTGCCCTAACGCTGCCACTGTACAGGACTGCTCGCTGCAGAACGTACGTATCCATTCCCCCGCCCCCGCTCACACTGCGTGCATTGCCGTGCGGTCAGCCTTGTCCACACCACCAGCTCCAACAGAACTGAACGTACTCATCAGTCACCCACCCACCCACTCCCTCACTCACTCAAATGCCCACTCAGTCACCCACTCACTCACTCGCTCGCTCGCTCACTCAGTCACCCACTCGCTCGCTCACTCACTGATCCACTCAGTCGCCCACTCTCACCCACTCGCTCAAATGCCCACTCAGTCACCCACTCACTCGCTCGCTCGCTGGTCCACTCATCAGTCACCCACTCACTCGCTCACTCACTCACTCAGTCACCCACTGACTCGCTCGCTCACTGGTCCACTCATCAGTCACCCACTCACTCGCTCACTCACTCACTCAGTCACCCACTGACTCGCTCGCTCACTGGTCCACTCATCAGTCACCCACTCACTCGCTCACTCACTCACTCAGTCACCCACTCAATCGCCCACCCGCTCGCTCACTCACTCACCAACCCGCTCACTCATTCACGTCACTCACCCAGACTCCCTGATGTCTTGCAAACCAGATGTCTGTTTGGCGTTTGAACTTTGTAGCCGAAACGTCGTGAGAATTATTTTATTTTATTATGTTTTATTTTTATTATTTTATTACTTCCCTTCTACGTGACTTTACCGAAAGAACCAAGAAGATGAATCCCTGCAGTCACGAAAGAAGCTTTACATCGAAATTTTATTGTTTAATTTTTATTATTTTATTACTTCCCTTCTACGTGACTTTACCGAAAGAACCAAGAAGATGAATCCCTGCAGTCACGAAAGAAGCTTTAAATCGAAATGTAATTATGTTTTATTTTATTGTTATATTTTTATTATTTTATTACTTCCCTTCTACGTGACTTTACCGAAAGAACCAAGAAGATGAATCCCTGCTGCAGTCACGAAAGAAGCTTTACATCGAAAATTAAACCTCCTCTAGCATTGCCAGAAAGGGTTGAAGGCCTTTATTTAATAATAATAATAATAATGTTGTTGTTGTTGTTGTTGTCATCATGAGTTGGTGGTCTTTACACGGTTGGCTGGTGCAGTAGTGGTCGAAGCAAGGCTGAGTGCTTTGTTCGTGCGGTGGTCACGTGATGCCGATGGTGTTGATGGTGGTGGTGATGTTCATGATGATGATGGTGTCGTTGATGGCGATGATGATGGTGTTGATTGTGATGCTGGTGGCGGTGGTCATGTTGTTGATGTCGACGGTGATGGTGATGATGACGATGGTGATGATGTTGTTGATGTTGACGGTGATGATGATGTTGTTGATGTTGACGGTGGTGATGGTGGTGACGGTGATGATGTTGTTGATGGTGGTGACGGTGGTGATGTTGTTGTTGATGTTGACGGTGATGATGGTGGTGACGGTGGTGACGGTGATGGTGGTGGTGATTGTGGTGATGGTGGTGACGGTGATGATGTTGTTGATGTTGACGGTGATGATGACGATGTTGACGGTGGTGACGGTGATGGTGGTGGTGGTGATGGTGATGGTGGTGATGGTGGTGGTGACGGTGGTGGTGGTGGTGGTGATGGTGACGGTGGTGATGGTGGTGGTGACGGTGATGGTGGTGATGGTGGTGGTGACGGTGGTGGTGGTGATGGTGACGGTGGTGATGGTGGTGGTGACGGTGATGGTGGTGGTGGTGGTGATGGTGATGGTGGTGATGGTGGTGATGGTGGTGGTGACGGTGATGGTGCAGGAGCGGTGAGCCAGGTGCTGGACAGTCTGGAGGAGATCCACGCGCTGACGGACTGCAGCGAGAAGGACCTCGAGTTCCTGCACAGCGTCTTCCAGGACGCTCACCTGCACAGCCTTCTGGACGTGAGTCACTCACTCACACTCGCTCACTCACACTCGCTCACACTCGCTCACTCACACTCACTCACACTCGCTCACACTCGCTCACTCACACTCGCTCACTCACACTCGCTCACTCACACTCGCTCACTCACACTCGCTCACACTCGCTCACACTCGCAGCGAGAAGGACCTCGAGTTCCTGCACAGCGTCTTCCAGGACGCTCACCTGCACAGCCTTCTGGACGTGAGTCACTCACTCACACTCGCTCACTCACACTCGCTCACACTCGCTCACACTCACTCACACTCGCTTACTCACACTCGCTTACTCACACTCGCTCACACTCGCAGCGAGAAGGACCTCGAGTTCCTGCACAGCGTCTTCCAGGACGCTCACCTGCACAGCCTTCTCGACGTGAGTCACTCACTCACACTCGCTCACTCACACTCGCTCACACTCGCTCACACTCGCTCACACTCACTCACACTCGCTTACTCACACTCGCTCACTCACACTCGCCTTTTGGCGTCATCTGGTCCAACACCATGTGAGACTAGGCTCTAAGGAAAGCTGTCTCGGGTGTGGACCAATCAACTTCAAGGACGGTGCATACATTATCAGAGTTATGTTCTTTTGTTTGCATTATGACTGCAGGTATTGCGGTCTATGCAAACATGACTCCTTGTAAAAAGGTGTCAGTTTTGTTGCCAGATAGAAGGGTAAAAAAACAATTATCACACCCACACAATCACTCGCTCACACCCGCTCACTCACACCCACACGCTCACACCCACTCGCTCACACTCACTCGCTCACTTCGCTCACACCCACACACTCACTCGCTCACTCGCTCACACCCACACACTCACTCGCTCACTCACTCACACCCACACATCACTCGCTTACTCGCTCACACCCACACACTCACTCGCTCACTCGCTCACACCCACACACTCACTCGCTCACTCACTCACACCCACACATCACTCGCTTACTCGCTCACACCCACACACTCACTCGCTCACACCCACACACTCACTCGCTTACTCACTCACACCCACACATCACTCGCTCACTCGCTCACACCCACACACTCACTCGCTCACTCACTCACACCCACACACTCACTCGCTCACTCACTCACACCCACACATCACTCGCTCACTCGCTCACACCCACACACTCACTCGCTCACACCCACACACTCACTCGCTCACTCGCTCACACCCACACACTCACTCGCTCACTCGCTCACACCCACACACTCACTCGCTCACACCCACACACTCACTCGCTCACTCACTCACACCCACACACTCACTCGCTCACTCACTCACACCCACACATCACTCGCTCACTCGCTCACACCCACACACTCACTCGCTCACACCCACACACTCACTCGCTCACTCGCTCACACCCACACACTCACTCGCTCACTCGCTCACACCCACACATCACTCGCTTACTCGCTCACACCCACACACTCACTCGCTCACACCCACACACTCACTCGCTCACTCACTCACACCCACACATCACTCGCTTACTCGCTCACACCCACACACTCACTCGCTCACACCCACACACTCACTCGCTTACTCACTCACACCCACACATCACTCGCTCACTCGCTCACACCCACACACTCACTCGCTCACTCACTCACACCCACACACTCACTCGCTCACTCACTCACACCCACACATCACTCGCTCACTCGCTCACACCCACACACTCACTCGCTCACACCCACACACTCACTCGCTCACTCGCTCACACCCACACACTCACTCGCTCACTCGCTCACACCCACACACTCACTCGCTCACACCCACACACTCACTCGCTCACTCACTCACACCCACACACTCACTCGCTCACTCACTCACACCCACACATCACTCGCTCACTCGCTCACACCCACACACTCACTCGCTCACACCCACACACTCACTCGCTCACTCGCTCACACCCACACACTCACTCGCTCACTCGCTCACACCCACACATCACTCGCTTACTCGCTCACACCCACACACTCACTCGCTCACACCCACACACTCACTCGCTCACTCACTCACACCCACACACTCACTCGCTCACTCACTCACACCCACACATCACTCGCTCACTCGCTCACACCCACACACTCACTCGCTCACACCCACACACTCACTCGCTCACTCGCTCACACCCACACACTCACTCGCTCACTCGCTCACACCCACACATCACTCGCTTACTCGCTCACACCCACACACTCACTCGCTCACACCCACACACTCACTCGCTCACTCACTCACACCCACACACTCACTCGCTCACTCGCTCACACCCACACACTCACTCGCTCACTCGCTCACACCCACACACTCACTCGCTCACACCCACACACTCACTCGCTCACTCACTCACACCCACACACTCACTCGCTCACTCACTCACACCCACACATCACTCGCTCACTCGCTCACACCCACACACTCACTCGCTCACACCCACACACTCACTCGCTCACTCGCTCACACCCACACACTCACTCGCTCACTCGCTCACACCCACACATCACTCGCTTACTCGCTCACACCCACACACTCACTCGCTCACACCCACACACTCACTCGCTCACTCGCTCACACCCACACACTCACTCGCTCACTCGCTCACACCCACACATCACTCGCTCACTCGCTCACACCCACACACTCACTCGCTCACTCACTCACACCCACACATCACTCGCTCACTCGCTCACACCCACACATCACTCGCTTACTCGCTCACACCCACACACTCACTCGCTCACACCCACACACTCACTCGCTCACTCGCTCACACCCACACACTCACTCGCTCACTCGCTCACACCCACACACTCACTCGCTCACTCACTCACACCCACACATCACTCGCTTACTCGCTCACACCCACACACTCACTCGCTCACACCCACACACTCACTCGCTTACTCGCTCACACCCACACACTCACTCGCTCACTCGCTCACACCCACACACTCACTCGCTCACTCACTCACACCCACACACTCACTCGCTCACACCCACACACTCACTCGCTCACTCACTCACACCCACACATCACTCGCTTACTTGCTCACACCCACACACTCACTCGCTCACTCACTCACACCCACACACTCACTCGCTCACACCCACACACTCACTCGCTCACTCGCTCACACCCACACACTCACTCGCTCACTCACTCACACCCACACACTCACTCGCTCACACCCACACACTCACTCGCTCACTCGCTCACACCCACACATCACTCGCTCACTCACTCACACCCACACACTCACTCGCTCACTCACTCACACCCACACATCACTCGCTCACTCGCTCACACCCACACATCACTCGCTCACTCGCTCACACCCACACACTCACTCGCTCACTTCGCTCACACCCACACACTCACTCGCTCACTCGCTCACACCCACACACTCACTCGCTCACTCACTCACACCCACACATCACTCGCTTACTCGCTCACACCCACACACTCACTCGCTCACTCACTCACACCCACACACTCACTCGCTCACACCCACACACTCACTCGCTCACTCGCTCACACTCACTCGCTCACATCGCTCACACCCCCACACACTCACACTCACACTCACTCGCTCACACCCACACACTCACTCGCTTACTCGCTCACACCCACACACTCACTCGCTCACTCACTCACACCCACACACTCACTCGCTCACACCCACACACTCACTCGCTCACTCGCTCACACTCACTCGCTCACTCGCTCACACCCACACACTCACTCGCTCACTCACTCACACCCACACACTCACTCGCTCACACCCACACACTCACTCGCTCACTCGCTCACACCCACACACTCACTCGCTCACTCACTCACACCCACACACTCACTCGCTCACACCCACACACTCACTCGCTCACCTCGCTCACACCCACACACTCACTCGCTCACTCACTCACACCCACACACTCACTCGCTCACACCCACACACTCACTCGCTCACTCGCTCACACTCACTCGCTCACTTCGCTCACACCCACACACTCACTCGCTTACTCGCTCACAACCCACACACTCACTCGCTCACACCCACACACTCACTCGCTTACTCACTCACACCCACACACTCACTCGCTCACACCCACACACTCACTCGCTCACTCGCTCACACTCACTCGCTCACTCGCTCACACCCACACACTCACTCGCTTACTCGCTCACACCCACACACTCACTCGCTCACACCCACACACTCACTCGCTTACTCACACTGGCTGACAGTCACCACACTCACGCTTGGCAGTGCTAACCGCGACCCTCCTCTGTGTGCCCCCCCACTCCCCCCCCCCACTCCCCCCCCCACCTCCCCCCCCACCTCCCCCCCCACTCCCCCCCCCCACTCCCCCCCCCCACTCCCCCCCCCACTCCCCCCCCCCCACTCCCCCCCCACCTCCCCCCCCACTCCTCCCCCACTCCCCCCCCCCACCTCCCCCCCCCACCTCCCCCCCCACTCCCCCCCCCGAGCAGCTGTACGACAAGATCAACTCCAAGTCGTCCCCGCAGATCCGCAACCCGCCTAGCGATGGGGTGCAGAGGGCCAAGGAGGTGAGCACTCAAGTGGGTGGGTGGGTGGGTGAGTGGGTGGGTGAGTAGGTGAGTGGGTGGGTGGGTGGGTAGGTGAGTGGGTGAGTGGGTGGGTGGGTGGGTGAGTGGGTGGGTGAGTAGGTGAGTGGGTGGGTGGGTGGGTGGGTGAGTGGGTGAGTGGGTGAGTGGGTGGGTGAGTAGGGTGGTGGGTGGGTGGGTGGGTGAGTAGGTGGGTGAGTGAGTGAGTGGGTGGTGGGTGAGTAGGTGGGTGAGTGGGTGGTTGGTTGGGTGGGTGAGTGGGTGAGTGGGTGAGTGGGTGGGTGAGTAGGTGGGTGGGTGGGTGAGTAGGTGAGTGAGTGAGTGGGTGAGTAGGTGGGTGAGTAGGTGGGTGAGTAGGTGGGTGGGTGAGTAGGTGGGTGGTTGGGTGAGTGAGTGAGTGGGTGAGTGGGTGAGTGGGTGGGTGAGTAGGGTGGTGGGTGGGTGAGTAGGGTGGTGGGTGGGTGAGTGGGTGAGTGGTTGGGTGAGTGGGTGGGTGAGTAGGTGGGTGGGTGAGTAGGTGGGTGAGTGGGTGAGTAGGTGGATGGGTGGGTGAGTGATTGGGTGGGTGAGTGAGTGAGTGAGTGGGTGAGTAGGGTGGTGGGTGGGTGAGTAGGGTGGTGGGTGGGTGAGTGGGTGGGTGAGTGGGTGAGTAGGTGGATGGGTGGGTGAGTGATTGGGTGGGTGAGTGAGTGAGTGAGTGAGTGGGTGAGTGGGGTGGTGGGTGAGTAGGTGGGTGAGTAGGTGGGTGAGTGGGTGGGTGAGTAGGTGGGTGAGTGGGTGGGTGAGTGGGTGAGTAGGTGGATGGGTGGGTGAGTGATTGGGTGGGTGAGTGGGTGAGTGAGTGGGTGAGTGGGGTGGTGGGTGAGCAGGTGGGTGAGTAGGTGGGTGAGTGGGTGGGTGAGTAGGTGGATGAGTGGGTGGGTGAGTGGGTGAGTGGGTGGGTGAGTAGGTGGGTGGGTGAGTAGGTGGGTGGTTGGGTGAGTGAGTGAGTGGGTGAGTGGGTGGGTGAGTAGGGTGGTGGGTGGGTGAGTGGGTGAGTGGTTGGGTGAGTGGGTGAGTGGTTTGGGTGAGTGGGTGAGTAGGTGGGTGGGTGAGTAGGTGGGTGAGTGGGTGGGTGAGTGGGTGAGTAGGTGGATGGGTGGGTGAGTGATTGGGTGGGTGAGTGAGTGAGTGAGTGAGTGGGTGAGTGGGGTGGTGGGTGAGTAGGTGGGTGAGTGGGTGGGTGAGTAGGTGGGTGAGTGGGTGGGTGAGTGGGTGAGTAGGTGGATGGGTGGGTGAGTGATTGGGTGGGTGGGTGAGTGGGTGAGTGGGGTGGTGGGTGAGTAGGTGGGTGAGTGGGTGGGTGAGTGAGTGAGTGGGTGAGTGGGGTGGTGGGTGAGTAGGTGGGTGAGTAGGTGGGTGAGTGGGTGGGTGAGTGAGTGAGTGAGTGGGTGAGTGGGGTGGTGGGTGAGTGGTTGGGTGTGTAGGATGTTGGGTGAGTAGGTGGGTGGGTGGGTGGTTGGGTGGGTGAGTGGGTGAGTGGTTGGGTGAGTGAGTGGGTGAGTGGTTGGGTGAGTAGGTGGGTGGGTGAGTAGGTGGGTGAGTAGGTGGGTGGGTGAGTGGGGTGGTGGGTGAGTAGGTGGGTGGGTGAGTAGGTGGGTGAGTGGGTGGGTGAGTGGGTGAGTAGGTGGATGGGTGGGTGGTTGGGTGAGTGAGTGAGTGGGTGAGTGGGTGAGTGGGTGGGTGAGTGGGGTGGTGGGTGAGTAGGTGGGTGGGTGAGTAGGTGGGTGGGTGAGTAGGTGGGTGAGTGGGTGGGTGAGTGGGTGAGTAGGTGGATGGGTGGGTGGGTGAGTGGGTGAGTGAGTGGGTGAGTGGGGTGGTGGGTGAGTAGGTGGGTGAGTAGGTGGGTGAGTGGGTGAGTAGGTGGATGGGTGGGTGAGTGATTGGGTGGGTGGGTGAGTGAGTGGGTGGGTGAGTGGGGTGGTGGGTGAGTAGGTGGGTGAGTAGGTGGGTGAGTGGGTGGGTGAGTAGGTGGGTGAGTGGGTGGGTGAGTGGGTGAGTGGGTGAGTGGGGTGGTGGGTGAGTAGGTGGGTGAGTAGGTGGGTGAGTGGGTGGGTGAGTAGGTGGGTGGGTGGGTGAGTGAGTGGGTGAGTGGGGTGGTGGGTGAGTAGGTGGGTGAGTGGGTGGGTGAGTGGGTGAGTAGGTGGGTGAGTGGGTGGGTGAGTGGGTGAGTAGGTGGATGGGTGGGTGAGTGATTGGGTGAGTGAGTGAGTGGGTGAGTGGGGTGGTGGGTGAGTAGGTGGGTGAGTAGGTGGGTGGGTGTTGTGACGATGTGACGCCGCCGTTGTGCCGTTGCAGGTGCTGGAGACGGTGGCGAGCTACCCCCACCAGGACGCCAAGGAGCTCCGCGCGCTGCTCACACAGCCACACTTCATGGTACGGGGCGCGGGGGGGTTGAGTCGTCATGGTCGTTATCGTCGCCCTCGTCATGGGTGTGTGCGTGTACGTCTGTGTGTGCGCGTGTGCGCGTACATGGGTGTGCGTGCGCGCGTGCGTGTGTACGTCTGTGTGTGCGTACATGCGCGTGCATGTACGTGTGTGTGCCTGCATGTGCGTGTGTGTACGTGTGTGTGCGTACGTGTGTACGTGTATGTACATACGTGTGCGTGTGTACGTGTGCGTGTGTACGTGTGCGTGTGTACGTGTGCGTGTGTACGTGTGCGTGTGTACGTGTGTGTGTGTACGTGTGTGTGTGTACGTGTGTGTGTGTACGTGTGTGTGTGTACGTGTGTGTGTGTACGTGTGTGTGTGTACGTGTGTGTGTGTACGTGTGTGTGTGTACGTGTGTACGTGTGTGTGTGTACATGTGTGTGTGTACGTGTGTGTGTGTACGTGCGTGTACGTGTGTACGTGTGTGTGTGTGTACGTGTGTACGTGTGTGCGTGTGTACGTGTGTGTGTGTGTACGTGTGTACGTGTGTGCGTGTGTACGTGTGTGTGTGTGTACGTGTGTGTGTACGTGTGTGTACATGTGTGTACATGTACGTGCGTGTGCTCTCCCCGCAGGCGCTGCTGCAGGCGCACGACGTGGTGGCGCACGAGGTGTACAGCGACGAGGCGCTGCGTGTGTGTGTGTACGTGTGTGTGTACGTGTGTGTGTGTACGTGTGTGTGTGTACGTGTGTGTGTGTACGTGTGTGTGTGTACGTGTGTGTACATGTACGTGCGTGTGCGCTCCCCGCAGGCGCTGCTGCAGGCGCACGACGTGGTGGCGCACGAGGTGTACAGCGACGAGGCGCTGCGTGTGTGTGTGTACGTGTGTGTGTGTACGTGTGTGTACATGTACGTGTGTGTGTACGTGTGTGTGTACATGTACGTGTGTGCGCTCCCCGCAGGCGCTGCTGCAGGCGCACGACGTGGTGGCGCACGAGGTGTACAGCGACGAGGCGCTGCGTGTGTGTGTGTACGTGTGTGTGTACGTGTGTGTGTGTACGTGTGTGTGTGTACGTGTGTGTGTGTACGTGTGTGTACATGTACGTGTGTGTACATGTACGTGCGTGTGCGCTCCCCGCAGGCGCTGCTGCAGGCGCACGACGTGGTGGCGCACGAGGTGTACAGCGACGAGGCGCTGCGCGTCACCCCGCCGCCCACGTCGCCCTTCCTCAACGCCGCCGACTCCCCCGGGAGCCCCGACGCCGAGTTGGACATGGAGAACGTGACGCGCGTGCGCCTCGTCCAGTTCCAGAAGAACACGGACGAGCCCATGGTGAGACACGGGGAGACACGGGGAGACACAGAGACACAGAGAGACAGACAGGGAGAGAGACAGAGAGACAGAGGGAGACAGGGAGAACGTGACGCGCGTGCGCCTCGTCCAGTTCCAGAAGAACACGGACGAGCCCATGGTGAGACACGGGGAGACACGGGGAGACACAGAGACACAGAGAGACAGACAGGGAGAGAGACAGAGAGACAGAGGGAGACAGGGAGAACGTGACGCGCGTGCGCCTCGTCCAGTTCCAGAAGAACACGGACGAGCCCATGGTGAGACACGGGGAGACACGGGGAGACACAGAGACACAGAGAGACAGACAGGGAGAGAGACAGAGAGACAGAGGGAGACAGGGAGAACGTGACGCGCGTGCGCCTCGTCCAGTTCCAGAAGAACACGGACGAGCCCATGGTGAGACACGGGGAGACACGGGGAGACACAGAGAGACAGAGAGACAGAGAGAGACAGGGAGACATGGAGAACGTGACGCGCGTGCGCCTCGTCCAGTTCCAGAAGAACACAGACGAGCCCATGGTGAGACACGGGGAGACACCGAGAGAGACACAGAGAGAGACAGAGAGACACAGAGAGACAGGGAGACAGGGAGAACGTGACGCGCGTGCGCCTCGTCCAGTTCCAGAAGAACACAGACGAGCCCATGGTGAGACACGGGGAGACACCGAGAGAGACACAGAGAGAGACAGAGAGACACAGAGAGACAGGGAGACAGGGAGAACGTGACGCGCGTGCGCCTCGTCCAGTTCCAGAAGAACACAGACGAGCCCATGGTGAGACACGGGGAGACACCGAGAGAGACACAGAGAGAGACACAGAGAGACAGAGAGAGACAGACAGGGAGAGAGACAGAGAGAGACAGGGAGACAGGGAGAACGTGACGCGCGTGCGCCTCGTCCAGTTCCAGAAGAACACGGACGAGCCCATGGTGAGACACGGGGAGACACCGGGAGAGACACAGAGAGAGACAGAGAGACACAGAGAGACAGAGACACAGAGAGACAGAGAGAGACAGGGAGACAGGGAGAACGTGACGCGCGTGCGCCTCGTCCAGTTCCAGAAGAACACGGACGAGCCCATGGTGAGACACGGGGAGACACGGGGAGACACAGAGACACAGAGAGAGACACAGAGAGACAGAGAGACAGACAGGGAGAGAGACAGAGAGACAGAGAGAGACAGGGAGACATGGAGAACGTGACGCGCGTGCGCCTCGTCCAGTTCCAGAAGAACACAGACGAGCCCATGGTGAGACACGGGGAGACACAGAGAGAGACACAGAGAGACAGAGAGACAGACAGGGAGAGAGACAGAGAGAGACAGGGAGACAGAGAGACAGGGAGACAGGGAGACAGGGAGACAGAGAGAGAGAGACAGAGACACGGGGAGACACAGAGAGCGACACAGAGAGACAGGGAGAGACACAGAGAGAGAGACAGGGAGACAGACACAGGGAGAGACACAGAGAGACAGAGACACAGAGAGACAGGGAGAGACACAGAGAGAGAGACAGGGAGACAGGGACACGGAGAGACACAGAGACACAGAGAGACAGGGAGAGACACGGAGAGAGAGACAGGGACACAGAGACACAGGGAGAGACACAGAGACACATCGTAGTGATGATGGCCATCATCATCGTAGTGGTAGCAGAGCTACAGGGAGCCGACTGACGAACAATCGGACGGTAAAGCGACGGCATCGCAAGAGATGTGTAAAACGTCACCACGTCTCCCTCCCTCCCTCCCTCAGGGCATCACGCTGAAGATGAATGAGCAGAACCGCTGCATTGTGGCCAGGATCATGCACGGAGGGATGATTCACAGACAAGGTGAGCCATCACCACCGTCGTCATCATCTCCACCATCACCATTGTCACCACCAGGACCATCATCTTCATTGTCATCATCATCATCACCACCGTCGTCATCATCTCCACCATCACCATTGTCACCACCAGGACCATCATCTTCATTGTCATCATCATCATCATCACCGTCGTCATCATCTCCACCATCACCATTGTCACCACCAGGACCATCATCTTCATTGTCATCATCACCACCGTCGTCATCATCTCCACCATCACCATTGTCACCACCAGGACCATCATCTTCATTGTCATCATCATCATCACCACCGCCGTCATCATCTCCACCATCACCATTGTCACCACCAGGACCATCATCTTCATTGTCATCATCATCATCATCACCGTCGTCATCATCTCCACCATCACCATTGTCACCACCAGGACCATCATCTTCATTGTCATCATCACCACCGTCGTCATCATCTCCACCATCACCATTGTCACCACCAGGACCATCATCTTCATTGTCATCATCATCATCACCACCGTCGTCATCATCTCCACCATCACCATTGTCACCACCAGGACCATCATCTTCATTGTCATCATCATCACCACCGCCGTCGTCATCGTCGTCGTCGTCGTCATCGTCGTCGTCATCATCGTCACCATCATCTCCACCATCACCATTGTCACCACCACGACCATCACTATCCCTATCACCATCAGCACCATCACCACCACTGCTGTCACCACCATCACCACAACCATCACCATAATCGTCACCACCGCCACCACCATAGCTACAACCACCACCATTGTCACCATCATCACCATCACTACCGCCACCATTGCCACGACCATCACTACCACTCTTTGCGTGATGAGTCTATGGGTCTCTGCGTGGTGAGTCGATGGGTCTCTGCGTGGTGAGTCTATGGGTCTCTGTGTGGTGAGTCTGTGGGTCTCTGTGTGGGATGTCTATGGGTCTCTGTGTGATGAGTCTGTGGGTCTCTGTGTGGTGAGTCGATGGGTCTCTGCATGGTGAGTCTGTGGGTCTCTGCATGGTGAGTCTGTGGGTCTCTGCATGGTGAGTCTATGGGTCTCTGTGTGGTGAGTCTGTGGGTCTCTGTGTGGGATGTCTATGGGTCTCTGTGTGATGAGTCTGTGGGTCTCTGTGTGGTGAGTCGATGGGTCTCTGCATGGTGAGTCTATGGGTCTCTGCGTGGTGAGTCTGTGGGTCTCTACGTGGTGAGTCTGTGGGTCTCTGTGTGGTGAGTCTGTGGGTCTCTACGTGGTGAGTCTGTGGGTCTCTGCATGGTGAGTCTGTGGGTCTCTGTGTGGTGAGTCGATGGGTCTCTGCATGGTGAGTCTGTGGGTCTCTACGTGGTGAGTCTGTGGGTCTCTGTGTGGTGAGTCTGTGGGTCTCTGCATGGTGAGTCTGTGGGTCTCTACGTGGTGAGTCTATGGGTCTCTGCGTGGTGAGTCTGTGGGTCTCTACGTGGTGAGTCTGTGGGTCTCTGCATGGTGAGTCTGTGGGTCTCTGTGTGATGAGTATGTGGGTCTCTGTGTGGTGAGTCGATGGGTCTCTGCATGGTGAGTCTATGGGTCTCTGCGTGGTGAGTCTGTGGGTCTCTACGTGGTGAGTCTATGGGTCTCTGCGTGGTGAGTCTGTGGGTCTCTACGTGGTGAGTCTGTGGGTCTCTGCATGGTGAGTCTGTGGGTCTCTGCATGGTGAGTCTATGGGTCTCTGTGTGGTGAGTCTGTGGGTCTCTGTGTGGGATGTCTATGGGTCTCTGTGTGATGAGTCTGTGGGTCTCTGTGTGGTGAGTCGATGGGTCTCTGCATGGTGAGTCTATGGGTCTCTGCGTGGTGAGTCTGTGGGTCTCTGTGTGGTGAGTCGATGGGTCTCTGCATGGTGAGTCTGTGGGTCTCTACGTGGTGAGTCTGTGGGTCTCTGCATGGTGAGTCTATGGGTCTCTGTGTGGTGAGTCTGTGGGTCTCTGTGTGGGATGTCTATGGGTCTCTGTGTGATGAGTCTGTGGGTCTCTACGTGGTGAGTCTGTGGGTCTCTGCGTGGTGAGTCGATGGGTCTCTGCGTGGTGAGTCTGTGGGTCTCTGCGTGGTGAGTCGATGTGTCTCTGCGTGGTGAGTCTGTGGGTCTCTGCGTGGTGAGTCTGTGTGTCTCTGCGTGGTGAGTCTGTGGGTCTCTGCGTGGTGAGTCTGTGGGTCTCTGCGTGGTGAGTCTGTGGGTCTCTGCGTGGTGAGTCTGTGGGTCTCTGTGTGGTGAGTCTGTGGGTCTCTGTGTGGTGAGTCTGTGGGTCTCTGCGTGGTGAGTCTGTGGGTTTCTGTGTGGTGAGTCTGTGGGTCTCTGCGTGGTGAGTCGATGGGTCTCTGCGTGGTGAGTCGATGGGTTTCTGTGTGGTGAGTCTGTGGGTCTCTGTGTGGTGAGTCTGTGGGTCTCTGCGTGGTGAGTCTGTGGGTTTCTGTGTGGTGAGTCTGTGGGTCTCTGCGTGGTGAGTCGATGGGTCTCTGTGTGATGAGTCTGTGGGTCTCTGCGTGGTGAGTCGATGGGTTTCTGTGTGGTGAGTCGATGGGTCTCTGTGTGATGAGTCTGTGGGTCTCTGTGTGGTGAGTCTGTGGGTCTCTGTGTGATGAGTCTATGGGTCTCTGTGTGGTGAGTCTGTGGGTCTCTGCGTGGTGAGTCGATGGGTCTCTGCGTGGTGAGTCGATGGGTCTCTGCGTGGCGAGTCTACGGCAAACGGGCCGTGCCGGTGTGGTGGTCGGGGTCCGAGTGCCGGCATCGGCGGTGGCGCTGACGACGGCACGCACCACCGGAGTCTCCTCTCTCTGTTGCTGCAGGCACGCTGCACATCGGCGATGAGATCCGTGAGATCAATGGGATCAGCGTCATGAACCAGTCGGTGGAGCAGCTGCAGAAGATGCTGGTGGGTGGAGTTGTGCGTGCAGTGGCGCTCCATCCTTCATCCACAGCTCTCTCTCTCTCATTCATCCACAGCTCTCTCTCATTCATCCACAGCTCTCTCTCTCTCATTCATCCACAGCTCTCTCTCTCTCATTCACCCACAGCTCTCTCTCTCATTCATCCACAGCTCTCTCTCATTCATTCATCCACAGCTCTCTCTCTCTCATTCACCCACAGCTCTCTCTCTCTCATTCACCCACAGCTCTCTCTCTCTCATTCACCCACAGCTCTCTCTCTCTCATTCATCCACAGCTCTCTCTCTCTCATTCACCCACAGCTCTCTCTCTCTCATTCACCCACAGCTCTCTCTCTCTCATTCATCCACAGCTCTCTCTCTCTCATTCACCCACAGCTCTCTCTCTCTCATTCACCCACAGCTCTCTCTCTCTCATTCATCCACAGCTCTCTCTCTCTCATTCACCCACAGCTCTCTCTCTCTCATTCACCCACAGCTCTCTCTCTCTCATTCACCCACAGCTCTCTCTCTCTCATTCACCCACAGCTCTCTCTCTCTCATTCACCCACAGCTCTCTCTCTCTCATTCACCCACAGCTCTCTCTCTCTCATTCATCCACAGCTCTCTCTCTCTCATTCACCCACAGCTCTCTCTCTCTCATTCATCCACAGCTCTCTCTCTCTCATTCATCCACAGCTCTCTCTCTCATTCATCCACAGCTCTCTCTCTCATTCATCCACAGCTCTCTCTCTCTCATTCACCCACAGCTCTCTCTCTCTCATTCATCCACAGCTCTCTCTCTCATTCATCCACAGCTCTCTCTCTCTCATTCACCCACAGCTCTCTCTCTCTCATTCATCCACAGCTCTCTCTCACTCATTCATCCACAGCTCTCTCTCTCTCATTCATCCACAGCTCTCTCTCTCATTCATCCACAGCTCTCTCTCTCTCATTCATCCACAGCTCTCTCTCTCATTCATCCACAGCTCTCTCACTCTCATTCATCCACAGCTCACTCTCTCTCATTCATCCACAGCTCTCTCTCACTCATTCATCCACAGCTCTCTCTCTCTCCTTCATCCACAGCTCTCTCTCTCTCCTTCATCCACAGCTCTCTCTCTCTCTCATTCATCCACAGCTCTCTCTCTCTCCTTCATCCACAGCTCTCTCTCTCTCTCATTCATCCACAGCTCTCTCTCTCTCATTCATCCACAGCTCTCTCTCTCTCCTTCATCCACAGCTCTCTCTCTCCTTCATCCACAGCTCTCTCTCTCATTCATCCACAGCTCTCTCTCTCATTCATCCACAGCTCTCTCTCTCTCATTCATCCACAGCTCTCTCTCTCTCTCATTCATCCACAGCTCTCTCTCTTTCCTTCATCCACAGCTCTCTCTCTCGTTCATCCACAGCTCTCTCTCTCATTCATCCACAGCTCTCTCTCTCTCATTCATCCACAGCTCTCTCTCTCTCTCATTCATCCACAGCTCTCTCTCTCTCATTCATCCACAGCTCTCTCTCTCATTCATCCACAGCTCTCTCTCATTCATCCACAGCTCTCTCTCTCATTCATCCACAGCTCTCTCTCTCTCATTCATCCACAGCTCTCTCACTCATTCATCCACAGCTCTCTCTCTCTCATTCATCCACAGCTCTCTCTCTCATTCATCCACAGCTCTCTCTCTCATTCATCCACAGCTCTCTCACTCATTCATCCACAGCTCTCTCTCTCTCATTCATCCACAGCTCTCTCTCTCATTCATCCACAGCTCTCTCTCTCATTCATCCACAGCTCTCTCTCTCGTTCATCCACAGCTCTCTCTCATTCATCCACAGCTCTCTCTCTCTCCTTCATCCACAGCTCTCTCTCATTCATCCACAGCTCTCTCTCTCTCCTTCATCCACAGCTCTCTCTCATTCATCCACAGCTCTCTCTCTCATTCATCCACAGCTCTCTCTCATTCATCCACAGCTCTCTCTCTCTCATTCATCCACAGCTCTCTCTCTCTCATTCATCCACAGCTCTCTCTCTCTCCTTCATCCACAGCTCTCTCTCCTTCATCCACAGCTCTCTCTCTCTCATTCATCCACAGCTCTCTCTCATTCATCCACAGCTCTCTCTCTCTCCTTCATCCACAGCTCTCTCTCATTCATCCACAGCTCTCTCTCTCTCCTTCATCCACAGCTCTCTCTCATTCATCCACAGCTCTCTCTCTCTCCTTCATCCACAGCTCTCTCTCATTCATCCACAGCTCTCTCTCTCTCATTCATCCACAGCTCTCTCTCTCTCATTCATCCACAGCTCTCTCTCTCTCATTCATCCACAGCTCTCTCTCTCTCATTCATCCACAGCTCTCTCTCATTCATCCACAGCTCTCTCTCTCATTCATCCACAGCTCTCTCTCTCTCCTTCATCCACAGCTCTCTCTCTCTCCTTCATCCACAGCTCTCTCTCTCATTCATCCACAGCTCTCTCTCATTCATCCACAGCTCTCTCTCTCTCCTTCATCCACAGCTCTCTCTCACTCATTCATCCACAGCTCTCTCTCTCTCCTTCATCCACAGCTCTCTCTCTCAATCATCCACAGCTCTCTCTCTCTCATTCATCCACAGCTCTCTCTCTCTCAATCATCCACAGCTCTCTCTCTCTCATTCATCCACAGCTCTCTCTCACTCATTCATCCACAGCTCTCTCTCTCTCCTTCATCCACAGCTCTCTCTCTCAATCATCCACAGCTCTCTCTCTCTCATTCATCTACAGCTCTCTCTCTCTCTCTCCTTCATCCACAGCTCTCTCTCTCTCCTTCATCCACAGCTCTCTCTCTCAATCATCCACAGCTCTCTCTCTCTCATTCATCCACAGCTCTCTCTCTCTCCTTCATCCACAGCTCTCTCTCTCAATCATCCACAGCTCTCTCTCTCTCATTCATCCACAGCTCTCTCTCTCAATCATCCACAGCTCTCTCACTCATTCATCCACAGCTCTCTCTCATTCATCCACAGCTCTCTCTCTCTCCTTCATCCACAGCTCTCTCTCTCTCCTTCATCCACAGCTCTCTCTCTCTCATTCATCCACAGCTCTCTCTCCTTCATCCACAGCTCTCTCTCTCTCATTCATCCACAGCTCTCTCTCTCTCATTCATCCACAGCTCTCTCTCTCATTCATCCACAGCTCTCTCTCTCATTCACCCACAGCTCTCTCTCTCTCATTCACCCACAGCTCTCTCTCTCTCATTCATCCACAGCTCTCTCTCTCAATCATCCACAGCTCTCTCTCTCATTCATCCACAGCTCTCTCTCTCATTCATCCACAGCTCTCTCTCTCTCATTCATCCACAGCTCTCTCTCTCATTCATCCACAGCTCTCTCTCTCTCATTCATCCACAGCTCTCTCTCTCATTCATCCACAGCTCTCTCTCTCAATCATCCACAGCTCTCTCTCTCGTTCATCCACAGCTCTCTCTCTCATTCACCCACAGCTCTCTCTCTCTCATTCATCCACAGCTCTCTCTCTCTCATTCATCCACAGCTCTCTCTCTCTCATTCATCCACAGCTCTCTCTCTCATTCATCCACAGCTCTCTCTCTCAATCATCCACAGCTCTCTCTCTCGTTCATCCACAGCTCTCTCTCTCATTCACCCACAGCTCTCTCTCTCTCATTCACCCACAGCTCTCTCTCTCAATCATCCACAGCTCTCTCTCTCATTCATCCACAGCTCTCTCTCTCTCTCATTCATCCACAGCTCTCTCTCTCTCTCATTCATCCACAGCTCTCTCTCTCATTCACCCACAGCTCTCTCTCTCTCGTTCATCCACAGCTCTCTCTCTCATTCATCCACAGCTCTCTCTCTCTCTCATTCATCCACAGCTCTCTCTCTCTCTCATTCATCCACAGCTCTCTCTCTCATTCATCCACAGCTCTCTCTCTCTCATTCATCCACAGCTCTCTCTCTCTCCTTCATCCACAGCTCTCTCTCTCATTCATCCACAGCTCTCCCTCTCATTCATCCACAGCTCTCTCTCTCATTCATCCACAGCTCTCTCTCTCATTCACCCACAGCTCTCTCTCTCTCATTCACCCACAGCTCTCTCTCTCTCATTCATCCACAGCTCTCTCACTCATTCATCCACAGCTCTCTCTCTCTCATTCATCCACAGCTCTCTCTCTCTCATTCATCCACAGCTCTCTCACTCATTCATCCACAGCTCTCTCTCTCAATCATCCACAGCTCTCTCTCTCATTCATCCACAGCTCTCTCTCTCATTCATCCACAGCTCTCTCTCTCTCATTCATCCACAGCTCTCTCTCTCTCATTCATCCACAGCTCTCTCTCTCATTCATCCACAGCTCTCTCTCTCATTCACCCACAGCTCTCTCTCTCTCATTCATCCACAGCTCTCTCACTCATTCATCCACAGCTCTCTCTCTCTCTCAATCATCCACAGCTCTCTCTCTCATTCATCCACAGCTCTCTCTCTCATTCATCCACAGCTCTCTCTCTCATTCATCCACAGCTCTCTCTCTCATTCATCCACAGCTCTCTCTCTCTCTCATTCATCCACAGCTCTCTCTCTCATTCACCCACAGCTCTCTCTCTCATTCATCCACAGCTCTCTCTCTCATTCATCCACAGCTCTCTCTCTCTCATTCATCCACAGCTCTCTCTCTCTCATTCATCCACAGCTCTCTCTCTCTCATTCATCCACAGCTCTCTCTCTCATTCATCCACAGCTCTCTCTCTCATTCATCCACAGCTCTCTCTCTCTCTCATTCATCCACAGCTCTCTCTCTCATTCATCCACAGCTCTCTCTCTCTCATTCATCCACAGCTCTCTCTCTCTCATTCATCCACAGCTCTCTCTCTCGTTCATCCACAGCTCTCTCTCTCTCATTCATCCACAGCTCTCTCTCTCATTCATCCACAGCTCCCTCTCTCTCATTCATCCACAGCTCTCTCTCTCGTTCATCCACAGCTCTCTCTCTCTCATTCATCCACAGCTCTCTCTCTCGTTCATCCACAGCTCTCTCTCTCTCATTCATCCACAGCTCTCTCTCTCTCATTCATCCACAGCTCTCTCTCTCGTTCATCCACAGCTCTCTCTCTCTCATTCATCCACAGCTCTCTCTCTCTCATTCATCCACAGCTCTCTCTCTCGTTCATCCACAGCTCTCTCTCTCTCATTCATCCACAGCTCTCTCTCTCTCATTCATCCACAGCTCTCTCTCTCTCATTCATCCACAGCTCTCTCTCTCATTCATCCACAGCTCTCTCTCTCTCATTCATCCACAGCTCTCTCTCTCTCATTCATCCACAGCTCTCTCTCTCATTCATCCACAGCTCTCTCTCTCATTCATCCACAGCTCTCTCTCTCTCATTCATCCACAGCTCTCTCTCTCTCTCATTCATCCACAGCTCTCTCTCTCTCATTCATCCACAGCTCTCTCTCTCTCTCATTCACCCACAGCTCTCTCTCTCTCATTCATCCACAGCTCTCTCTCTCTCGTTCATCCACAGCTCTCTCACTCATTCATCCACAGCTCTCTCTCACTCATTCATCCACAGCTCTCTCTCTCTCGTTCATCCACAGCTCTCTCACTCTCCTTCATCCACAGCTCTCTCTCTCTCGTTCATCCACAGCTCTCTCACTCTCCTTCATCCACAGCTCTCTCACTCATTCATCCACAGCTCTCTCTCTCTCCTTCATCCACAGCTCTCTCTCTCTCGTTCATCCACAGCTCTCTCACTCATTCATCCACAGCTCTCTCTCTCTCGTTCATCCACAGCTCTCTCACTCTCCTTCATCCACAGCTCTCTCACTCATTCATCCACAGCTCTCTCTCACTCATTCATCCACAGCTCTCTCTCACTCATTCATCCACAGCTCTCTCACTCATTCATCCACAGCTCTCTCTCGTTCATCCACAGCTCTCTCACTCATTCATCCACAGCTCTCTCACTCCTTCATCCACAGCTCTCTCTCGTTCATCCACAGCTCTCTCACTCATTCATCCACAGCTCTCTCTCACTCATTCATCCACAGCTCTCTCTCACTCATTCATCCACAGCTCTCTCTCTCTCCTTCATCCACAGCTCTCTCTCACTCATTCATCCACAGCTCTCTCACTCATTCATCCACAGCTCTCTCTCTCTCCTTCATCCACAGCTCTCTCTCACTCATTCATCCACAGCTCTCTCTCACTCATTCATCCACAGCTCTCTCACTCATTCATCCACAGCTCTCTCTCTCTCCTTCATCCACAGCTCTCTCTCTCTCGTTCATCCACAGCTCTCTCACTCATTCATCCACAGCTCTCTCACTCATTCATCCACAGCTCTCTCTCACTCATTCATCCACAGCTCTCTCTCACTCATTCATCCACAGCTCTCTCTCTCTCCTTCATCCACAGCTCTCTCTCACTCATTCATCCACAGCTCTCTCACTCATTCATCCACAGCTCTCTCACTCATTCATCCACAGCTCTCTCTCTCTCGTTCATCCACAGCTCTCTCACTCATTCATCCACAGCTCTCTCTCTCTCGTTCATCCACAGCTCTCTCACTCTCCTTCATCCACAGCTCTCTCACTCATTCATCCACAGCTCTCTCTCACTCATTCATCCACAGCTCTCTCTCACTCATTCATCCACAGCTCTCTCACTCATTCATCCACAGCTCTCTCTCGTTCATCCACAGCTCTCTCACTCATTCATCCACAGCTCTCTCACTCATTCATCCACAGCTCTCTCTCGTTCATCCACAGCTCTCTCACTCATTCATCCACAGCTCTCTCTCACTCATTCATCCACAGCTCTCTCTCACTCATTCATCCACAGCTCTCTCTCTCTCCTTCATCCACAGCTCTCTCTCTCTCATTCATCCACAGCTCTCTCACTCTCCTTCATCCACAGCTCTCTCTCACTCATTCATCCACAGCTCTCTCACTCTCCTTCATCCACAGCTCTCTCTCTCTCCTTCATCCACAGCTCTCTCTCTCTCATTCATCCACAGCTCTCTCTCATTCACCCACAGCTCTCTCTCTCTCCTTCATCCACAGCTCTCTCTCTCTCATTCACCCACAGCTCTCTCTCTCTCATTCATCCACAGCTCTCTCTCTCTCATTCACCCACAGCTCTCTCTCATTCACCCACAGCTCTCTCTCTCTCATTCATCCACAGCTCTCTCTCTCTCATTCATCCACAGCTCTCTCTCTCTCATTCACCCACAGCTCTCTCTCTCTCATTCACCCACAGCTCTCTCTCTCTCATTCATCCACAGCTCTCTCTCACTCATTCATCCACAGCTCTCTCTCTCTCCTTCATCCACAGCTCTCTCTCTCATTCATCCACAGCTCTCTCTCTCTCATTCATCCACAGCTCTCTCTCATTCACCCACAGCTCTCTCTCTCTCCTTCATCCACAGCTCTCTCTCTCTCATTCACCCACAGCTCTCTCTCTCTCATTCATCCACAGCTCTCTCTCTCTCATTCATCCACAGCTCTCTCTCTCTCATTCACCCACAGCTCTCTCTCTCTCCTTCATCCACAGCTCTCTCTCTCTCATTCATCCACAGCTCTCTCTCTCTCATTCATCCACAGCTCTCTCTCTCTCATTCATCCACAGCTCTCTCTCTCTCATTCATCCACAGCTCTCTCTCTCTCATTCATCCACAGCTCTCTCTCCTTCATCCACAGCTCTCTCTCTCTCATTCATCCACAGCTCTCTCTCTCTCATTCATCCACAGCTCTCTCTCTCTCATTCATCCACAGCTCTCTCTCTCTCCTTCATCCACAGCTCTCTCTCATTCATCCACAGCTCTCTCTCTCTCCTTCATCCACAGCTCTCTCTCATTCATCCACAGCTCTCTCTCTCTCCTTCATCCACAGCTCTCTCTCTCATTCATCCACAGCTCTCTCTCTCTCATTCATCCACAGCTCTCTCTCATTCATCCACAGCTCTCTCTCTCTCCTTCATCCACAGCTCTCTCTCTCTCATTCATCCACAGCTCTCTCTCTCTCTCTCCTTCATCCACAGCTCTCTCTCTCTCCTTCATCCACAGCTCTCTCTCTCTCTCTCCTTCATCCACAGCTCTCTCTCTCTCCTTCATCCACAGCTCTCTCTCTCTCATTCATCCACAGCTCTCTCTCTCTCTCCTTCATCCACAGCTCTCTCTCTCTCATTCATCCACAGCTCTCTCTCTCTCTCTCCTTCATCCACAGCTCTCTCTCTCTCCTTCATCCACAGCTCTCTCTCTCATTCATCCACAGCTCTCTCTCTCTCTCATTGATCTGGGGAGTGGTCGTGCCGCAGTTCGCACGCTGCGCCACCTCGCGGCCAACATCAGTGACGATTATATTTAACCGGTCCTGGGCCTTCCCTAAGTCGACTCAACCTCAAATGAGTAGCTGGTGCGGTGCGTAAACATCACCACTGTAGAGACAAAGGCAGCCGGGCGTGGTGCTGGCCACCAACGCCCTTCGTGTGCTGTGCCGGCACTTGCCCCAACAGTCGGTTCCATCTATATGGGGGCCTTGTCTCTTTGTGGCGAGTGTGTGAGTCTATGGGCTTCTGTGTCGTGAAGCTATGGCTTTCTTTGTGGTGAGTCATTAGGCCTCCGTGTGAGTTTATAGGTCTCTGTGAGTTTATAGGTCTGTGTGAGAGTCTATGGGTCTCTGTGTGAGAGTATGGCTCTCGATGTGGTGAGTTTATGGGTCAGTTTATGAGTCGATGGGTCTGTTTGCGAGTCTATGGGTCTCCGTGTGAGTCTATGGTTCTCTGTGTGAGTTCACGGGTCTGTGTGTTAGTGTACGGGTCTGTGTACGAGTCTATGGTTCTCTGTGTGTTAGTGTACGGGTCTGTGTACGAGTCTATGGTTCTCTGTGTGTTAGTGTATGGGTCTGTGTATGAGTCTATGGCTCTCTGTGTGAGTTTACAGGTCTGTGTGTTATTGTATGGGTCTGTGTATGAGTCTATGGTTCTCTGTGTGTTAGTGTATGGGTCTGTGTATGAGTCTATGGCTCTCTGTGTGAGTTTACAGGTCTGTGTGTTATTGTATGGGTCTGTGTACGAGTCTATGGTTCTCTGTGTGTTAGTGTATGGGTCTGTGTACGAGTCTATGGCTCTCTGTGTGAGTTTACGGGTCTGTGTGTTAGTGTATGGGTCTGTGTACGAGTCTATGGCTCTCTGTGTGAGTTTACGGGTCTGTGTGTTAGTGTACGGGTCTGTGTACGAGTCTATGGTTCTCTGTGTGTTAGTGTACGGGTCTGTGTACGAGTCTATGGCTCTCTGTGTGAGTTTACGGGTCTGTGTGTTAGTGTATGGGTCTGTGTACGAGTCTATGGCTCTCTGTGTGAGTTTCCGGGTCTGTGTTAGTGTATGGGTCTGTGTACGAGTCTATGGCTCTCTGTGTGAGTTTACGGGTCTGTGTGTTAGTGTATGGGTCTGTGTACGAGTCTATGGCTCTCTGTGTGAGTTTACGGGTCTGTGTGTTAGTGTACGGGTCTGTGTACGAGTCTATGGCTCTCTGTGTGAGTTTACGGGTCTGTGTGTTAGTGTATGGGTCTGTGTACGAGTCTATGGTTCTCTGTGTGTTAGTGTACGGGTCTGTGTACGAGTCTATGGCTCTCTGTGTGAGTTTACGGGTCTGTGTGTTAGTGTACGGGTCTGTGTACGAGTCTATGGCTCTCTGTGTGAGTTTACGGGTCTGTGTGTGAGTCTATGGCTCTCTGTGTGAGTTTACGGGTCTGTGTGTTAGTGTACGGGTCTGTGTATGAGTCTATGGTTCTCTGTGTGTTGGTGTACGGGTCTGTGTGTTAGTGTATGGGTCTGTGTACGAGTCTATGGCTCTCTGTGTGAGTTTACGGGTCTGTGTGTTAGTGTACGGTCTGTGTATGAGTCTATGGCTCTCTGTCACAGAGGGAAATGCGAGGAAGCATCACCTTCAAGATCGTCCCCAGCTATCAGAGCCAGCCTTCGTCGTGTGAGGTGAGTCATTCACTCACTCATCCATTCACTCACTCACTCATCCATTCACTCACTCACTCATCCATTCACTCACTCATCCATTCACTCACTCACTCATCCATTCACTCACTCACTCATCCATTCACTCACTCATCCATTCACTCAATCATCCATTCACTCACTCATCCACTCACTCACTCATCCACTCACTCACTCATCCATTTACTCACTCACTCATCCATTCACTCACTCACTCATCCATTCACTCACTCACTCACTCATCCATTCACTCACTCATCCACTCACTCACTCATCCATTTACTCACTCACTCATCCATTCACTCACTCATCCATTCACTCACTCATCCACTCACTCACTCATCCATTTACTCACTCACTCATCCATTCACTCACTCACTCATCCACTCACTCACTCATCCATTTACTCACTCACTCATCCATTCACTCACTCACTCATCCATTCACTCACTCACTCATCCATTCACTCACTCACTCATCCATTCACTCACTCATCCATTCACTCACTCACTCATCCATTCACTCACTCACTCATCCATTCACTCACTCACTCATCCATTCACTCACTCACGCATCCATTCACTCACTCACTCATCCATTCACTCACTCATCCATTCACTCATCCACTCACTCATCCATCCATTCACTCACTCATCCATTCACTCACTCACTCATCCATTCACTCACTCACTCATCCATTTACTCACTCACTCATCCATTCACTCACTCACTCATCCATTCACTCACTCACTCATCCATTCACTCACTCATCCACTCACTCACTCATCCATTTACTCACTCACTCACTCATCCATTCACTCACTCACTCATCCACTCACTCACTCATCCATTTACTCACTCACTCATCCATTCACTCACTCACTCATCCATTCACTCACTCACTCACTCATCCATTCACTCACTCACTCATCCATTCACTCACTCACTCATCCATTCACTCACTCACGCATCCATTCACTCACTCACTCATCCATTCACTCACTCATCCATTCACTCATCCACTCACTCATCCATCCATTCACTCACTCATCCATTCACTCACTCACTCATCCATTCACTCACTCACTCATCCATTTACTCACTCACTCATCCATTCACTCACTCACTCATCCATTCACTCACTCACTCATCCATTCACTCACTCATCCACTCACTCACTCATCCATTTACTCACTCACTCACTCATCCATTCACTCACTCACTCATCCACTCACTCACTCATCCATTTACTCACTCACTCATCCATTCACTCACTCACTCATCCATTCACTCACTCACTCATCCATTCACTCACTCACTCATCCATTCACTCACTCACGCATCCATTCACTCACTCACTCATCCATTCACTCACTCATCCATTCACTCATCCACTCACTCACTCATCCATTCACTCACTCATCCATTCACTCACTCACCTGTTCCATTATTCATCTACTCATCCATTTAACTTTCATTCATTCGTATGCTCCATTCATTCACCCCACTCGGTCAATACACACCGACACACAGACATGCACACAGTACCATAGTTCGCACAAAAACTTCTCGCCACAAATGAATCAAAGTACCTTATTGATCCCATCGCCAGCGGCTTTTGGCTGGCCGTTGAACAAAGATGGTGGTAACCTCATCATCGAGCGGCGCTTTCAGATGCTATGATGCCACTTTTAAATCATCATCTGGATTGACAAACTCATTTCTTGAGAACTGCTTGTTCTTGTCTTGAGTTTGATGTCTTTCCCTCACACCTCCGATTATCACGATTGGCTACGTACTGTGCGAAAGAAGTTAAACACGCGCACACTTGGGGAAAAATCCCTGCAAATAAGCAT